>NC_090266.1:913709556-914011973 GCF_040414725.1 Anabrus simplex | reverse complement strand
GAAGATGATGCACTAAATAACACTTGGAGGCTGATCTCCTAGATCACAGTACAAAGGCTAACACTTCCGTTTTGGATTTCAGGAAGATCTAACCAATAGTTCATAAGTTGACAATGTGAGCTCCTGAGGCAGCTCCGTAGAGATAGATCTATAAGAACAATGTATCACCATGAGCTTCTGGTCGATCTCCGTAAGTTTAGTCTCATATAACCAACGGTCAGGCACTATACTGCCTCGGGTGTCCTATCACTTGGAAGTTGCACGCGGCCAACATCTCGCGCAACCGCCCCTATGCCGTCTCCTTAATTACTATGTCCTAGTTTTCCCCATAGGAGCCTGTGTATAGCCGCTATCTGCTGAAGCTGCAGAGAACATCAGTTAGGACGATGCACCATAGCACGCAGGGAAGGCTGAAATACTGAAGGACAGTAGGGACGATTACACATGCGCACACCGATGAGACAGATGTTCTAGAGCACACTGGGCAATCTGTACAACTAGACCAAGGAGTGAGGCTGATATACTAGAGCACACTGGGGACGCCGATACGCCAGTACGACCCTATGAGGTAAATGCACCAGATCATGCTGGGGAGGTTGAACAACCAGAGCACCTCGGTGACGCCATTGCTAAGGACCACACTGAGGAAGATGATGCACTAAACAACACTTGTAGGCCGATCTCCTAGAACACAATACAGAGGCTAACACCTTAGACTACAGTGTGGAGGACTATGGACTAGTCCAAACTGATGAAGGATAAAAAGGAAATCTGGAACAGGGGCTAATGCGCACCTGGGCTAATGGCTACTGCGTATAGCCGCTATCTGCTGAAGCTGCAGAGAACATCAGTTAGAACGATGCACCATAGCACACAGGGAAGGCTGAAATACTGAAGGACAGTAGGGCCGATTACACATACGCACACCGATGAGACAGATGTTCTGGAGCACACTGGGCAATCTGTACAACTAGACCAAGGAGTGAGGCTGATTTACCAGAGCACACTGGGGACGCCGATACGCCAGTACAACACTATGAGGCATATACTCCAGATCATGCTGGGGAGGGTGAACAACCAGAGCACCTCGGTGACGCTATTGCAGAGGACCACGCTGAGGAAGATGATGCACTAAATAACACTTGTAGGCTGATCTCCTAGAACACAATACCTTAGACCACAGTGTGGAGGACGATGGACTAGACCAAACTGAGGTAGGATAAAATGGGAAATCTGGACCAGGGGCTATTTCGCAAGAAGGCCGCTATACATAGGCTCTTATGGGACTCTCTCCTTGCACCTGGGCTAAGGGCTACTGCGCAAGATTTTGGCTATAAATAGGCTCTTATAGAGAAAGGTAGCACAGGGTTTCGTGACCAAAAGGAAGCCAAGCACGTGGCTCGTGCGCAACATTGCGGCTGTATATAGGCTCTTATGGAGAAAGATGGCACAGGGCAGACATAGGAGATAAAGGGGACCTAATAGGGGCTGATCGCAGGATGTAGGCCGCGTGCAACTTCCTAGTGCTAAGACACCCCAGACAAGATGGTTGCTGAACATTTGGTTCTATGGGGTAAATTGAATTAGATGGACCAGGAAAACACACGGGTAACCAGAACACACTGGTGAGGCCAAAGCGCCAGGAGCATCTGTGATGCCTCTAGAGTAGCCCACACTGGGAAGGCTGATGTACAAAAACACACTCGGGGCGCTGATACACCACAGGGCACTGTGGAGCTGACACCCCTTAGCAGACCGGAGGAGCTGCTTGACCATAGTTCAATGGGTCCTAATGCACCGGAGCACATTGAGGACACTGATGGGAGAGAGCGCACTGTTGAAGGCGATGCACTATATGACCTTAGGGTGGATAATACACCAGACCGCACTGAGGAGGCTCATGCACCAGATCGCACTGATGACACTGATGGAGCAGAGCAAGTTGCTGAAGACGTTGCGCCAGAACAAAAACCTGGGAGGCATATTCACCAGACCATCCTGGGAAGGGTATTCAGCCTGAAACACCGAAGCACAGGTCGGGCTGAAGCTGCAGAGAACATCAGTTAGAGCGATGCACCATAGCACACTGGGAAGGGTGAAATACTGAAGGACAAAAGCACACAGATTGAGACAGATGCTCTAGAGCACATTGGGCAATCTGTACCACCAGACCAAAAAGGAAGGCTGATGAACCAGTGCACACTGGTGACGCCGATACGCCAGAACGACCCTATGACGCCTATACACCGATCATGCTGGGGAGGGTGATCATCCGGACAACTTTGTTGACGCTATTGCAGAGGCTCACACTGAGGTAGCTGATGCACCAGATAACCCTTGTGAGGCTGGTCTCCTAGAACACACTACAGAGGCTAACGCCTTATACCACAGTGTGGAGGGCGACGATCGGACGAGACCAAACTGGCGAGGGATATAAATTGAATTCTGGAACAGGGTTAATGCGCATGATGGCCGCTATGCATTCTCTCTTATGGGACTAACTCCTTGCACCTGAAGTACGGGCTACTGCGCATGGTGGTCGCTATACATGGGCTCTTATGGGACTAACGCCTTGCACCTGGGCTAGGGGTTACTGCCCAAGGTGGTGGTTATGCATAGACTCTAATGGAGAAAGGTTGCGCGAGATGGTGTCCGCGTGCAACTTCCTAGTGCTAGTACACCCGAGGCTAGATGTTTACTGAATAAAGGTTATATGAGACTAAATCTAAGTATATTGACCGGGTGATAATAGCAGCTCAAATTGTATAGCCCATATATAGACTTCCGAGTGTGGACAGCTCTACGGGCCTCACAGTTTTGCTCTGGCGCTTCGGCCTCACCAGTGTGTTCTGGTTACGTGTTGTGTTTTCCTTAGGCAGCCTTCTAGTTAAGGTCTATACGGATAGAGTATAGCAGTCGTCACGCATAGCACACTGGTGACGCCGATACACCAGAATGATCCTATGAGGCATATACACTAGATCATGCCGGGGAGGGTGAACAACCAGAGCACCTCGGTGACGCAATTGCTAAGGACCACACTGAGAAAGATGATGCACTAAACAACACTTGTAGGCTGATCTCCTAGAACACAATACAGAGGCTAACACCTTAGACTACAGTGTGGAGGACTATGGACTAGACCAAACTGATGAAGGTTAAAAAGGAAATCTGGACCAGGGGCTAATGCGCACCTGGGCTAATGGCTACTGCGTATAGCCGCTATCTGCTGAAGCTGCAGAGAACATCAGTTAGAACGATGCACCATAGCACACAGGGAAGGCTGAAATACTGAAGGACAGTAGGGTCGATTACACATACGCACACCGATGATACAGATGTTCTGGAGCACACTGGGCAATCTGTACAACTAGACCAAGGAGTGAGGCTGATTTACCAGAGCACACTGGGGACACCGATACGCCAGTACGACCCTATGATCATATACACCAGATCATGCTGGGGAGGTTGAACAACCAGAGCACCTTGGTGACGCTATTGCAGAGGACCACGCTGAGGAAGATGATGCACTAAATAACACTTGTAGGCTGATCTCCTAGAACACAATACCTTAGACCACAGTGTGGAGGACGATGGACTAGACAAAACTGAGGTAGGATAAAATGGGAAATCTGGACCAGGGGCTTTGCGCAAGAAGGCGCCAGTACATAGGCTCTTATGGGACTCTCTCCTTGCACCTGGGCTAAGGGCTACTGCGCAAGATTTTGGCTATAAATAGGCTCTTATGGAGAAAGATGGCACAGGGCAGACATAGGAGATAAAGGGGACCTAATAGGGGCTGTTCGCAGGATGTAGGCCGCGTGCAACTTCCTAGTGCTAAGACACCCCAGACAAGATGGTTGCTGAACATTTGGTTCTATGGGGTAAATTGAATTAGATGGAACAGGAAAACACACGGGTAACCAGAACACACTGGTGAGGCCAAAGCGCCAGGAGCATCTGTGATGCCTCTAGAGTAGCCCACACTGGGAAGGCCGATGTACAAAAACACACTCGGGGCGCTGATACACCACAGGGCACTGTGGAGCTGACACCCCTTAGCAGACCGGAGGAGCTGCTTGACCATAGCTCAATGGGTGCTTATACACCGGAGCACATTGGGGACACTGATGGGAGAGAGCGCACTGTTGAAGGCGATGCACTATATTACCTTAGGGTGGTTAATACACCAGACCGCACTGAGGAGGCTCATGCACCAGATCGCACTGATGACACTGATGGAGCATAGCAGGTTACTGAACATGCGCCAGAGCAAAAACCTGGGAGGCATATTCACATACCATCCTGGGAAGGGTATTCAGGCAGAGCATACAGGTAACGCTAATGCACGAGACAACATTGGGAAGGCTCATCGAGCACACCTGGATAGCCTGAAACACCGAAGCACAGGTCGGGCTGAAGCTGCAGAGAACATCAGTTAGAGCGATGCACCATAGCACACTGGGAAGGGTGAAATACTGAAGGACAAAAGCACACAGATTGAGACAGATGCTCTAGAGCAATCTATACCACCAGACCAAAAAGGAAGGCTGATGAACCAATGCACACTGGTGACGCCGATACGCCAGAACGACCCTATGACGCCTATACACCAGATCATGCTGGGGAGGGTGATCATCCAGACAACTTTGTTGACGCTATTGCAGAGGCTCACACTGAGGTAGCTGATGCACCAGATAACCTTTGTGAGGCTGGTCTCCTAGAACACACTACAGAGGCTAACGCCTTATACCACAGTGTGGAGGGCGACGAACGGACGAGACCAAACTGGCGGGGGATATAAATTGAATTCTGGAACAGGGTTAATGCGCATGATGGCCGCTATGCATTCTCTCTTATGGGACTAACTCCTTGCACCTGAAGTACGGGCTACTGCGCATGGTGGTCGCCATACATGGGCTCTTATGGGACTAACGCCTTGCACCTGGGCTAGGGGTTACTGCCCAAGGTGGTGGTTATACATAGACTCTAATGGAGAAAGGTTGCGCGAGATGGTGTCCGCGTGCAACTTCCTAGTGCTAGTACACCCGAGGCTAGATGTTTACTGAATAAAGGTTATATGAGACTAAATCTAAGTATATTGACCGGGTGATAATAGCAGCTCACATTGTATAGCCCATATATAGCCTTCCCAGTGTGGACAGCTCTACGGGCCTCACAGTTTTGCTCTGGCGCTTCGGCCTCACAAGTGTGTTTTCCTAAGGCAGCCTTCTAGTTAAGGTCTATACGGATAGAGTATAGCAGTCGTCACGCATAGCACACTGGTGACGCCGATACACCAGAACGATCCTATGAGGCATATACACTAGATCATGCAGGGGAGGGTGAACAACCAGAGCACCTCGGTGACGCTATTGCAGAGGACCACACTGAGGAAGATGATGCACTAAATAACACTCGGAGGCTGATCTCCTAGATCACAGTACAAAGGCTAACACTTCTGTTTTGGATTTCAGGAAGATCTAACCAATAGTTCATAAGTTGACAATGTGGAGCTCCTGAGGCAGCTCCGTAGAGATAGATCTATAAGAACAATGTATCACCATGAGCTTCTGGTCGATCTCCGTAAGTTTAGTCTCATATAACCAACGGTCAGGCACTATACTGCCTCGGGTGTCCTATCACTTGGAAGTTGCACGCGGCCAACATCTCGCGCAACCGCCCCTATGCCGTCTCCTTAATTACTATGTCCTAGTTTTCCCCATAGGAGCCTGTGTATAGCCGCTATCTGCTGAAGCTGCAGAGAACATCAGTTAGAACGATGCACGATAGCACGCAGGGAAGGCTGAAATACTGAAGGACAGTAGGGACGATTACACATACGCACACCGATGAGACAGATGTTCTAGAGCACACTGGGCAATCTGTACAACTAGACCAAGGAGTGAGGCTGACATACTAGAGCACACTGGTGACGCCGATACGCCAGTACGACCCTATGAGGTAAATGCACCAGATCATGCTGGGGAGGTTGAACAACCAGAGCACCTCGGTGACGCTATTGCTAAGGACCACTCTGAGGAAGATGAAGCACTAAACAACACTTGTAGGCTGATCTCCTAGAACACAATACAGAGGCTAACACCTTAGACTACAGTGTGGAGGACTATGGACTAGACCAAACTGATGAAGGATAAAAAGGAAATCTGGACCAGGGGCTAATGCGCACCTGGGCTAATGGCTACTGCGTATAGCCGCTATCTCCTGAAGCTGCAGAGAACATCAGTTAGAACGATGCACCATAGCACACAGGGAAGGCTGAAATACTGAAGGACAGTAGGGTCGATTACACATACGCACACCGATGAGACAGATGTTCTGGAGCACACTGGGCAATCTGTACAACTAGACCAAGGAGTGAGGCTGATTTACGAGAGCACACTGGGGACGCCGATACGCCAGTACGACCCTATGAGGCATATACACCAGATCATGCTGGGGTGGGTGAACAACCAGAGCACCTCGGTGACACTGTTGCAGAGGACCACACTGAGGAAGATGATGCACTAAATAACACTTGGAGGCTAATCTCCTAGATCACAGTACAAAGGCTAACACTTCTGTTTTGGATTTCAGGAAGATCTAACCAATAGTTCATGTGAGCTCCTGAGGCAGCTCCGTAGAGATAGATCTATAAGAACAATGTATCACCATGAGCTTCTGGTCGATCTCCGTAAGTTTAGTCTCATATAACCAACGGTCAGGCACTATACTGCCTCGGGTGTCCTATCACTTGGAAGTTGCACGCGGCCAACATCACGCGCAACCGCCCCTATGCCGTCTCCTTAATTACTATGTCCTTGTTTTCCCCATAGGAGCCTGTGTATAGCCGCTATCTGCTGAAGCTGCAGAGAACATCAGTTAGAACGATGCACCATAGCACGCAGGGAAGGCTGAAATACTGAAGGACAGTAGGGACGATTACACATACGCACACCGATGAGACAGATGTTCTGGAGCACACTGGGCAATCTGTACAACTAGACCAAGGAGTGAGGCTGATTTACGAGAGCACACTGGGGACGCCGATACGCCAGTACGACCCTATGAGGCATATACACCAGATCATGCTGGGGTGGGTGAACAACCAGAGCACCTCGGTGACGCTATTGCAGAGGACCACGCTGAGGAAGATGATGCACTAAATAACACTTGTGGGCTGATCTCCTAGAACACAATACCACAGTGTGCAGGACGATGGACTGAGGAAGGATAAAATGGGAATTCTGGACCAGGGGCTAATGCGCAAGAAGGCCGCTATACATACTCTATTATGGGAGTCTCTCCTTGCGCCTGGGCTAAGGGCTACTGCGCAAGATGGTGGCTATACATAGGCTCTTATAGAGAAACGTAGCACGGGGGTTCGTGAGCAAGAGAGCGGCTATACTTAGTCTCTTATAGAGGAAGCTAGCACGTGGGCACGTGCGCAACTAACGGCTATACATATTCTCTGATCTAGAAAGATGGCACAGGGGAGACATAGGAGAACGGAATAGGGGCTGATCGCAGAATGGAGGCCGCGTGCAACTTCCTACTGCTAGGACACCCCACATAAGATGGTTGCTGAACATTTGTGTCTATGGGGTAAATTGAATTAGATGGACCAGGAAAACAACGGGTAACCAGAACACACTGGTGAGGCCGAAGCGCCAGAGGCAAACTGTGATGCCTCTAGAGCAGCCCACACTGGGAAGGCTGATGTACCAAACCACACTCGGGGCGCTGATACACCACAGGGCACTGTGGAGCTGGCAACCCGCAACACACCGGAGGAGGTGCTTGAACATATCTCAATGGGAGCACCGGAGCACATTGGGGACACTGATGATAGAGAGCGCACTGAGGAGGCTCATGGACCAGATCGCACTGATTACACTGATGGAGCAGAGCAGGGTGCTGAAGACGATGCGCCAGAGCAAAAACCTGTGAAGCACATTCACCAGACCATACTGGAAAGGGTATTCAATCAGAGAATACTGGTAACGGTAATGAACGGGACAACGTTGGAAAGGCTCATCGAGCACACCTGGGTTGCCTGAAACATCGAAGCACAGGTCGGGCTGAAGCTGCAGATAACTTCAGTTAGAACGATGCACCATAGCACACCGATGAGACAGATGTTCTAGAGCACACAGGGCAATCTGTACAACTAGACCAAGGAGTGAGGCTGATATACTAGAGCACACTGGGGACGCCGATACGCCAGTACGACCCTATTAGGTAAATGCACCAGATCATGCTGGGGAGGTTGAACAACCAGAGCAACTCGGTGACGCTATTGCTAAGGACCACACTGAGGAAGATGATGCACTAAACAACACTTGTAGGCCGATCTCCTACAACACAATACAGAGTCTAACACCTTAGACTACAGTGTGGAGGACTATGTACTATACCAAACTGATGAAAGATAAAAAGGAAATCTGGACCAGTGGCTAATGCGCACCTGGACTAATGGCTACTGCGTATAGCCGCTATCTGCTGAAGCTGCAGAGAACATCAGTTAGAACGATGCACCATAGCACACAGGGAAGGCTGAAATACTGAAGGACAGTAGGGTCGATTACACATACGCACACCGATGAGACAGATGTTCTGGAGCACACTGGGCAACCTGTACAACTAGACCAAGGAGTGAGGCTGATTTACCAGAGCACACTGGGGACGCCGATACGCCAGTACGACCCTATGAGGCATATACACCAGATCATGCTGGGGAGGGTGAACAACCAGAGCACCTCGGTGACGCTATTGCAGAGGACAACGCTGAGGAAGATGATGCACTAAATAGCACTAGTAGGCTGATCTCCTAGAACACAATACAGAGGCTAACACCTTAGACCACAGTGTGGAGGACGATGGACTAGACCAAACTGAGGTAGTATAAAATGGGAAATCTGGACCAGGGGCTATTGCGAAAGAAGGCCGCTATACATAGGCTCTTATGGGACTCTCTCCTTGCACCTGGCCTAAGGGCTACTACGCAAGATTTTGGCTATAAATAGGCTCTTATAGAGAAAGATAGCACAGGGTTTCGTGACCAAAAGGAAGCTAAGCACGTGGCTCGTGCGCAACATTGCGGCTGTATATAGGCTCTTATGGAGAAAGATGGCACAGGGCAGACATAGGAGATAAAGGGGACCTAATAGGGGCTGTTCGCAGGATGTAGGCCGCGTGCAACTTCCTAGTGCTAAGACACCCCAGACAAGATGGTTGCTGAACATTTGGTTCTATGGGGTAAATTCAATTAGATGGACCAGGAAAACACACGGGTAACCAGAACACACTGGTGAGGCCAAAGCGCCAGGAGCATCTGTGATGCCTCTAGAGTAGCCCACACTGGGAAGGCTGATGTACAAAAACACACTCGGGGCGCTGATACACCACAGGGCACTGTGGAGCAGACCGGAGGAGCTGCTTCAATGGGTACTAATGCACCGGAGCACATTGAGGACACTGATGGGAGAGAGCGCACTGTTGAAGGCGATGCACTATATGACCTTAGGGTGGATAATACACCAGACCGCACTGAGGAGGCTCATGCACCAGATCGCACTGATGACACTGATGGAGCAGAGCAAGTTGCTGAAGACGTTGCGCCAGAGCAAAAACCTGGGAGGCAGGCATATTCACCAGACCATCCTGGGAAGGGTATTCAGGCAGAGCATACAGGTAACGCTAATGCACGAGACAACATTGGGAAGGCTCATCGAGCACACCTGGGTAGCCTGAAACACCGAAGCACAGGTCGGGCTGAAGCTGCAGAGAACATCAGTTAGAGCGATGCACCATAGCACACTGGGAAGGGTGAAATACTGAAGGACAAAAGCACACAGATTGAGACAGATGCTCTAGAGCACATTGGCAATCTGTACCACCAGACCAAAAAGGAAGGCTGATGAACCAGTGCACACTGGTGACGCCGATACGCCAGAACGACCCTATGACGCCTATACACCAGATCATGCTGGGGAGGGTGATCATCCAGACAACTTTGTTGACGCTATTGCAGAGGCTCACACTGAGGTAGCTGATGCACCAGATAACCCTTGTGAGGCTGGTCTCCTAGAACACACTACAGAGGCTAACGCCTTATACCACAGTGTGGAGGGCGACGAACGGACGAGACCAAACTGGCGAGGGATATAAATTGAATTCTGGAACAGGGTTAATGCGCATGATGGCCGCTATACATTCTCTCTTATGGGACTAACTCCTTGCACCTGAAGTATGGGCTACTGCGCATGGTGGCCGCTATACATTGGCTCTTATGGGATCAACTCCTTACACCAGGGCTAGGGGCTACTGCCCCAGGTGGTGGTTATACATAGACTCTAATGGAGAAATGTTGCACGAGATGGTGTCTGCATGTAACTTCCTAGTGCTAGACAACCGAGGCTAGATGTTTACTGAACAATGGTTATATGAGACTAAATTAAGTAGATTGAATTGGAGATAATGGCGCTCACATTATATAGCCTATATATAGCTTGCGCAGTAGCCCCAAGCCCAGGTGCAAGAAGTTAGTCCCATAAGAGCCCAAGTATAGCGGCCATCTTGCGAATTACCCCCTGTTCCAGAATTCACTTTTTATCCCTCCAAAATTTGGCGTAGTCCATTGGCTTCCACACTGTGGTATAAGACGTTAGCCTCTGTAGTGTGTTCTAGGTAATCAGCCTCATAAGTGTTATTTAGTGCATCAGCTTCCACAATGTGATCCTCTGCAACAGCGACACCAAGGTGCTGTGGTTGTTCAGCCTCCGCAGCATGATCCAGTGTATAGGTCTCATGGGGTCGTTCTGTTGTTCTCTGCAGCTTCAGCCCGACTGTGCTTCGGTGTTTCAGTGCACTGTGGTCTATCAGGTCCCCGAATGTCAGCTGGTACATTAGCCATCCCAGTCTGGACAGCTCTACAGGCCTCACAGTTTTGCTCTGTTGCTTCGGCCTCACCAGTGTGTTCTGGTTACGTGTTGTGTATTCCTGAGGCAGCCTTCTAGTTAAGGTATAGAGGAATAGAGTATAGCAGTCGTCACGCATAGCACACTCGTGACGCCGATACGCCAGAACGATCCTATGAGGCATATACACTAGATCATGCAGGAGATGGTGAACAACCAGAGCACCTCGGTGACGCTATTGCAGAGGACAACACTGAGGAAGAAGATGCACTAGATAACACTTGTAGCCTGATCTGCTAGAACAAAGTACAAAGGCTAACACTTCTGTTCTGGAATATCAGGATGATCAAACCAATAATTCATAAGTAGACAATGTGAGCTCCTGATGAGCTTCTGGTCAATCTCCTTAATTTTAGTCTCATGTAACCAAAGGTGCCTCGGTGTCCTATCACTTGGAAATTGCACGCGGCCACCATCTCGCGCAACCCCCCATATGATGTCTCAATAAATACTATGTGCTAGTTTTCCCCATAGGAGCCTGCGTATAGCCGCTATATGCTGAAACT
Source organism: Anabrus simplex (assembly GCF_040414725.1). Classification (NCBI taxonomy): domain Eukaryota; kingdom Metazoa; phylum Arthropoda; class Insecta; order Orthoptera; family Tettigoniidae; genus Anabrus; species Anabrus simplex. The sequence continues at coordinate 914,000,488 of NC_090266.1, read as the reverse complement.
GCAGAGAACATCAGTTATAACGATGCACCATAGCACGCAGGGAAGGCTGAAATACTGAAGGACAGTAGGGACGATTACACATACGCACACCGATGAGACAGATGTTCTACAGCACACTGGGCAATCTGTACAACTAGACCAAGGAGTGAGGCTGATATACTAGATCACACTGGGGACGCCGATACGCCAGTACGACCCTATGAGGCAAATGCACCATATCATGCTGGGGAGGTTGAACAGCCAGAGCACCTCGGGGACGCTATTGCTAAGGAAGATGATGCACTAAATAGCACTTGTAGGCTGATCTCCTAGAACACAATACAGAGGCTATTTCCTTAGACTACAGTGTGGAGGACTATGGACTAGACCAAACTGATGAAGGATAAAATGAGAAATCTGGACCAGGGGCTAATGCGCACCTGGGCTAAGGGCTACTGCGTATAGCCGCTATCTGCTGAAGCTGCAGAGAACATCAGTTAGATCGATGCACCATAGCACACAGGGAAGGCTGAAATACTGAAGGACAGTAGGGACGATTACACATACGCACACCGATGAGACAGATGTTCTAGAGCACACTGGTCTATCTGTGCAACTAGACCAAGGAGTGAGGCTGATTTACCAGAGCACACTGGGGACGCCGATACGCCAGTACAACACTATGAGGCATATACTCCAGATCATGCTGGGGAGGGTGAACAACCAGAGCACCTCGGTGACGCTATTGCAGAGGACCACGCTGAGGAAGATGATGCACTAAATAACACTTGTAGGCTGATCTCCTAGAACACAATACCTTAGACCACAGTGTGGAGGACGATGGACTAGACCAAACTGAGGTAGTATAAAATGGGAAATCTGGACCAGGGGCTATTGCGCAAGAAGGCCGCTATACATAGGCTCTTATGGGACTCTCTCCTTGCACCTGGGCTAAGGGCTACTGCGCAAGATTTTGGCTATAAATAGGCTCTTATAGAGAAAGGTAGCACAGGGTTTCGTGACCAAAAGGAAGCTAAGCACGTGGCTCGTGCGCAACATTGCGGCTGTATATAGGCTCTTATGGAGAAAGATGGCACAGGGCAGACATAGGAGATAAAGGGGACCTAATAGGGGCTGTTCGCAGGATGTAGGCCGCGTGCAACTTCCTAGTGCTAAGACACCCCAGACAAGATGGTTGCTGAACATTTGGTTCTATGGGGTAAATTGAATTAGATGGAACAGGAAAACACACGGGTAACCAGAACACACTGGTGAGGCCAAAGCGCCAGGAGCATCTGTGATGCATCTAGAGTAGCCCACACTGGGAAGGCTGATGTACAAAAACACACTCGGGGCGCTGATACACCACAGGGCACTGTGGAGCTGACACCCCTTAGCAGACCGGAGGAGCTGCTTCAATGGGTACTAATGCACCGGAGCACATTGAGGACACTGATGGGAGAGAGCGCACTGTTGAAGGCGATGCACTATATGACCTTAGGGTGGATAATACACCAGACCGCACTGAGGAGGCTCATGCACCAGATCGCACTGATGACACTGATGGAGCAGAGCAAGTTGCTGAAGACGTTGCGCCAGAGCAAAAACCTGGGAGGCAGGCATATTCACCAGACCATCCAGGGAAGGGTATTCAGGCAGAGCATACAGGTAACGCTAATGCACGAGACAACATTGGGAAGGCTCATCGAGCACACCTGGGTAGCCTGAAACACCGAAGCACAGGTCGGGCTGAAGCTGCAGAGAACATCAGTTAGAGCGATGCACCATAGCACACTGGGAAGGGTGAAATATTGAAGGACAAAAGCACACAGATTGAGACAGATGCTCTAGAGCACATTGGGCAATCTGTACCACCAGACCAAAAAGGAAGGCTGATGAACCAGTGCACACTGGTGACGCCGATACGCCAGAACGACCCTATGACGCCTATACACCGATCATGCTGGGGAGGGTGATCATCCGGACAACTTTGTTGACGCTATTGCAGAGGCTCACACTGAGGTAGCTGATGCACCAGATAACCCTTGTGAGGCTGGTCTCCTAGAACACACTACAGAGGCTAACGCCTTATACCACAGTGTGGAGGGCGACGATCGGACGAGACCAAACTGGCGAGGGATATAAATTGAATTCTGGAACAGGGTTAATGCGCATGATGGCCGCTATGCATTCTCTCTTATGGGACTAACTCCTTGCACCTGAAGTACGGGCTACTGCGCATGGTGGTCGCCATACATGGGCTCTTATGGGACTAACGCCTTGCACCTGGGCTAGGGGTTACTGCCCAAGGTGGTGGTTATACATAGACTCTAATGGAGAAAGGTTGCGCGAGATGGTGTCCGCGTGCAACTTCCTAGTGCTAGTACACCCGAGGCTAGATGTTTACTGAATAAAGTTTATATGAGACTAAATCTAAGTATATTGACCGGGTGATAATAGCAGCTCACATTGTATAGCCCATATATAGCCTTCCCAGTGTGGACAGCTCTACGGGCCTCACAGTTTTGCTCTGGCGCTTCGGCCTCACAAGTGTGTTCTGGTTACGTGTTGTGTTTTCCTAAGGCAGCCTTCTAGTTAATGTCTATACGGATAGAGTATAGCAGTCGTCACGCATAGCACACTGGTGACGCCGATACACCAGAACGATCCTATGAGGCATATACACTAGGTCATGCAGGGGAGGGTGAACAACCAGAGCACCTCGGTGACGCTATTGCAGAGGACCACACTGAGGAAGATGATGCACTAAATAACACTTGGAGGCTGATCTCCTAGATCACAGTACAAAGGCTAACACTTCCGTTTTGGATTTCAGGAAGATCTAACCAATAGTTCATAAGTTGACAATGTGAGCTCCTGAGGCAGCTCCGTAGAGATAGATCTATAAGAACAATGTATCACCATGAGCTTCTGGTCGATCTCCGTAAGTTTAGTCTCATATAACCAACGGTCAGGCACTATACTGCCTCGGGTGTCCTATCACTTGGAAGTTGCACGCGGCCAACATCTCGCGCAACCGCCCCTATGCCGTCTCCTTAATTACTATGTCCTAGTTTTCCCCATAGGAGCCTGTGTATAGCCGCTATCTGCTGAAGCTGCAGAGAACATCAGTTAGGACGATGCACCATAGCACGCAGGGAAGGCTGAAATACTGAAGGACAGTAGGGACGATTACACATACGCACACCGATGAGACAGATGTTCTAGAGCACACTGGGCAATCTGTACAACTAGACCAAGGAGTGAGGCTGATATACTAGAGCACACTGGGGACGCCGATACGCCAGTACGACCCTATGAGGTAAATGCACCAGATCATGCTGGGGAGGTTGAACAACCAGAGCACCTCGGTGACGCCATTGCTAAGGACCACACTGAGGAAGATGATGCACTAAACAACACTTGTAGGCCGATCTCCTAGAACACAATACAGAGGCTAACACCTTAGACTACAGTGTGGAGGACTATGGACTAGTCCAAACTGATGAAGGATAAAAAGGAAATCTGGAACAGGGGCTAATGCGCACCTGGGCTAATGGCTACTGCGTATAGCCGCTATCTGCTGAAGCTGCAGAGAACATCAGTTAGAACGATGCACCATAGCACACAGGGAAGGCTGAAATACTGAAGGACAGTAGGGCCGATTACACATACGCACACCGATGAGACAGATGTTCTGGAGCACACTGGGCAATCTGTACAACTAGACCAAGGAGTGAGGCTGATTTACCAGAGCACACTGGGGACGCCGATACGCCAGTACAACACTATGAGGCATATACTCCAGATCATGCTGGGGAGGGTGAACAACCAGAGCACCTCGGTGACGCTATTGCAGAGGACCACGCTGAGGAAGATGATGCACTAAATAACACTTGTAGGCTGATCTCCTAGAACACAATACCTTAGACCACAGTGTGGAGGACGATGGACTAGACCAAACTGAGGTAGGATAAAATGGGAAATCTGGACCAGGGGCTATTGCGCAAGAAGGCCGCTATACATAGGCTCTTATGGGACTCTCTCCTTGCACCTGGGCTAAGGGCTACTGCGCAAGATTTTGGCTATAAATAGGCTCTTATAGAGAAAGGTAGCACAGGGTTTCGTGACCAAAAGGAAGCCAAGCACGTGGCTCGTGCGCAACATTGCGGCTGTATATAGGCTCTTATGGAGAAAGATGGCACAGGGCAGACATAGGAGATAAAGGGGACCTAATAGGGGCTGATCGCAGGATGTAGGCCGCGTGCAACTTCCTAGTGCTAAGACACCCCAGACAAGATGGTTGCTGAACATTTGGTTCTATGGGGTAAATTGAATTAGATGGACCAGGAAAACACACGGGTAACCAGAACACACTGGTGAGGCCAAAGCGCCAGGAGCATCTGTGATGCCTCTAGAGTAGCCCACACTGGGAAGGCTGATGTACAAAAACACACTCGGGGCGCTGATACACCACAGGGCACTGTGGAGCTGACACCCCTTAGCAGACCGGAGGAGCTGCTTGACCATAGTTCAATGGGTACTAATGCACCGGAGCACATTGAGGACACTGATGGGAGAGAGCGCACTGTTGAAGGCGATGCACTATATGACCTTAGGGTGGATAATACACCAGACCGCACTGAGGAGGCTCATGCACCAGATCGCACTGATGACACTGATGGAGCAGAGCAAGTTGCTGAAGACGTTGCGCCAGAACAAAAACCTGGGAGGCATATCCACCAGACCATCCTGGGAAGGGTATTCAGCCTGAAACACCGAAGCACAGGTCGGGCTGAAGCTGCAGAGAACATCAGTTAGAGCGATGCACCATAGCACACTGGGAAGGGTGAAATACTGAAGGACAAAAGCACACAGATTGAGACAGATGCTCTAGAGCACATTGGGCAATCTGTACCACCAGACCAAAAAGGAAGGCTGATGAACCAGTGCACACTGGTGACGCCGATACGCCAGAACGACCCTATGACGCCTATACACCGATCATGCTGGGGAGGGTGATCATCCGGACAACTTTGTTGACGCTATTGCAGAGGCTCACACTGAGGTAGCTGATGCACCAGATAACCCTTGTGAGGCTGGTCTCCTAGAACACACTACAGAGGCTAACGCCTTATACCACAGTGTGGAGGGCGACGATCGGACGAGACCAAACTGGCGAGGTATATAAATTGAATTCTGGAACAGGGTTAATGCGCATGATGGCCGCTATGCATTCTCTCTTATGGGACTAACTCCTTGCACCTGAAGTACGGGCTACTGCGCATGGTGGTCGCTATACATGGGCTCTTATGGGACTAACGCCTTGCACCTGGGCTAGGGGTTACTGCCCAAGGTGGTGGTTATGCATAGACTCTAATGGAGAAAGGTTGCGCGAGATGGTGTCCGCGTGCAACTTCCTAGTGCTAGTACACCCGAGGCTAGATGTTTACTGAATAAAGGTTATATGAGACTAAATCTAAGTATATTGACCGGGTGATAATAGCAGCTCACATTGTATAGCCCATATATAGACTTCCGAGTGTGGACAGCTCTACGGGCCTCACAGTTTTGCTCTGGCGCTTCGGCCTCACCAGTGTGTTCTGGTTACGTGTTGTGTTTTCCTTAGGCAGCCTTCTAGTTAAGGTCTATACGGATAGAGTATAGCAGTCGTCACGCATAGCACACTGGTGACGCCGATACACCAGAATGATCCTATGAGGCATATACACTAGATCATGCCGGGGAGGGTGAACAACCAGAGCACCTCGGTGACGGTATTGCTGAGGACCACACTGAGGAAGATGATGCACTAAATAACACTTGGAGGCTGATCTCCTAGTACACAGTACGAAGGCTAACACTTCTGTTTTGGATTTCAGAAGATCTAACCAATAGTTCATAAGTTGACAATGTGAGCTCCTGAGGCAGCTCCGCAGAGATAGATCTATAAGAACAATGTATCACCATGAGCTTCTGGTACATCTCCGTAATTTTAGTCTCATATAACCAAAGGTCAGGCACTATACTGCCTCGGGTGTCCTATCACTTGGAAGTTGCACGCGGCCAGCAACTCGCTCAACCGCCCCTATGCCGTCTTCTTAATTACTATGTCCTAGTTTTCCCCATAGGAGCCTGTGTATAGCCGCTATCTGCTGAAGCTGCAGAGAACATCAGTTAGAACGATGCACCATAGCACGCAGGGAAGGCTGAAATACTGAAGGACAGTAGGGACGACACACATACGCACACCGATGAGACAGATGTTCTAGAGCACACTGGGCAATCTGTACAACTTGACCAAGGATTGAGGCTGATATACTAGAGCACACTGGGGACGCCGATACGCCAGTACGACCCTATTAGGTAAATGCACCAGATCATGCTGGGGAGGTTGAACAACCAGAGCAACTCGGTGACGCTATTGCTAAGGACCACACTGAGGAAGATGATGCACTAAACAACACTTGTAGGCCGATCTCCTACAACACAATACAGAGTCTAACACCTTAGACTACAGTGTGGAGGACTATGGACTAGTCCAAACTGATGAAGGATAAAAAGGAAATCTGGAACAGGGGCTAATGCGCACCTGGGCTAATGGCTACTGCGTATAGCCGCTATCTGCTGAAGCTGCAGAGAACATCAGTTAGAACGATGCACCATAGCACACAGGGAAGGCTGAAATACTGAAGGACAGTAGGGCCGATTACACATACGCACACCGATGAGACAGATGTTCTGGAGCACACTGGGCAATCTGTACAACTAGACCAAGGAGTGAGGCTGATTTACCAGAGCACACTGGGGACACCGATACGCCAGTACGACCCTATGATCATATACACCAGATCATGCTGGGGAGGTTGAACAACCAGAGCACCTTGGTGACGCTATTGCAGAGGACCACGCTGAGGAAGATGATGCACTAAATAACACTTGTAGGCTGATCTCCTAGAACACAATACCTTAGACCACAGTGTGGAGGACGATGGACTAGACAAAACTGAGGTAGGATAAAATGGGAAATCTGGACCAGGGGCTTTGCGCAAGAAGGCGCCAGTACATAGGCTCTTATGGGACTCTCTCCTTGCACCTGGGCTAAGGGCTACTGCGCAAGATTTTGGCTATAAATAGGCTCTTATAGAGAAAGGTAGCACAGGGTTTCGTGACCAAAAGGAAGCTAAGCACGTGGCTCGTGCGCAACATTGCGGCTGTATATAGGCTCTTATGGAGAAAGATGGCACAGGGCAGACATAGGAGATAAAGGGGACCTAATAGGGGCTGATCGCAGGATGTAGGCCGCGTGCAACTTCCTAGTGCTAAGACACCCCAGACAAGATGGTTGCTGAACATTTGGTTCTATGGGGTAAATTGAATTAGATGGACCAGGAAAACACACGGGTAACCAGAACACACTGGTGAGGCCAAAGCGCCAGGAGCATCTGTGATGCCTCTAGAGTAGCCCACACTGGGAAGGCCGATGTACAAAAACACACTCGGGGCGCTGATACACCACAGGGCACTGTGGAGCTGACACCCCTTAGCAGACCGGAGGAGCTGCTTGACCATAGCTCAATGGGTGCTTATACACCGGAGCACATTGGGGACACTGATGGGAGAGAGCGCACTGTTGAAGGCGATGCACAATATTACCTTAGGGTGGTTAATACACCAGACCGCACTGAGGAGGCTCATGCACCAGATCGCACTGATGACACTGATGGAGCATAGCAGGTTACTGAACATGCGCCAGAGCAAAAACCTGGGAGGCATATTCACATACCATACTGGGAAGGGTATTCAGGCAGAGCATACAGGTAACGCTAATGCACGAGACAACATTGGGAAGGCTCATCGAGCACACCTGGGTAGCCTGAAACACCGAAGCACAGGTCGGGCTGAAGCTGCAGAGAACATCAGTTAGAGCGATGCACCATAACACACTGGGAAGGGTGAAATACTGAAGGACAAAAGCACACAGATTGAGACAGATGCTCTAGAGCAATCTATACCACCAGACCAAAAAGGAAGGCTGATGAACCAGTGCACACTGGTGACGCCGATACGCCAGAACGACCCTATGACGCCTATACACCAGATCATGCTGGGGAGGGTGATCATCCAGACAACTTTGTTGACGCTATTGCAGAGGCTCACACTGAGGTAGCTGATGCACCAGATAACCCTTGTGAGGCTGGTCTCCTAGAACACACTACAGAGGCTGTCTTATACCACAGTGTGGAGGGCGACGTACGGACGAGACCAAACTGGCGAGGGTTATAATTGAATTCTGGAACAGGGTTAATGCGCATGATGGCCGCTATACATTCTCTCTTATGGGACTAACTCCTTGCACCTGAAGTATTGGCTACTGCGCATGGTGGTCGCTATACATTGGCTCATGGGATTAACTCCTTGCACCTGGGCTAGGGGCTACTGCGCAAGATGTCCACCCTACATTGGCTGTTATGGGATCAACTCCTTACACCTGGGCTAGGGGCTACTGCCCTAGGTGGTGGTTATACATAGACTCTAATGGAGAAATGTTGCACGAGATGGTGTCCGCATGTAACTTCCCAGTGCTAGACAACCGAGGCTAGATGTTTACTGAACAATGGTTATATGAGACTAAATTTAAGTAGATTGACTTGGAGATAATGGCAGCTCACATTATATAGCCTATATATAGCTTGCGCAGTAGCCCCAAGCCCAGGTGCAAGTAGTTAGTCCCATAAGAGCCCAAGTATAGCGGCCATCTTGCGCATTACCCCCTGTTCCAGAATTCACTCTTTATCCCTCCAAAATTTGGCGAAGTCCATTGGCTTCCACACTGTGGTATAAGACGTTAGCCTCTGTAGTGTGTTCTAGGTAATCAGCGTCATAAGTGTTATTTAGTGCATCAGCTTCCACAATGTGATCCTCTGCAACAGCGACACCAAGGTGCTGTGGTTGTTCAGCCTCCGCAGCATGATCCAGTGTATAGGTCTCATGGGGTCGTTCTGTTGTTCTCTGCAGCTTCAGCCCAACTGTGCTTCGGTGTTTCAGTGCACTGTGGTCTATCAGGTCCCCGAATGTCAGCTGGTACATTAGCCTTCCCAGTGTGGACAGCTCTACGGGCCTCACAGTTTTGCTCTGTTGTTTCGGCCTCACCAGTGTGTTCTGGTTACGTGTTGTGTATTCCTGAGGCAGCCTTCTAGTTAAGGTCTAGAGGAATAGAGTATACCAGTCGTCACGCATAGCACACTCGTGACGCCGATACGCCAGAACGATCCTATGAGGCATATACACTAGATCATGCAGGAGATGGTGAACAACCAGAGCACCTCGGTGACGCTATTGCAGAGGACAACACTGAGGAAGAAGATGCACTAAATAACACTTGTAGGCTGATCTGCTAGAACAAAGTACAAAGGCTAACACTTCTGTTCTGGAATATCAGGATGATCAAACCAATAATTCATAAGTAGACAATGTGAGCTCCTGATGAGCTTCTGGTCCATCTCCTTAATTTTAGTCTCATGTAACCAAAGGTGCCTCGGGTGTCCTATCACTTGGAAATTGCACGCGGCCACCATCTCGCGCAACCCCCCATATGATGTCTCAATAAATACTATGTGCTAGTTTTCCCCATAGGAGCCTGCGTATAGCCGGTATATGCTGAAACTGCAGAGAACATCAGTTATAACGATGCACCATAGCACGCAGGGAAGGCTGAAATACTGAAGGACAGTAGGGACGATTACACATACGCACACCGATGAGACAGATGTTCTAGAGCACACTGGTCTATCTGTGCAACTAGACCAAGGAGTGAGGCTGATATACTAGAGCACACTAGTGGCGCCGATACGCCAGTACGACCCTATGAGGCATATACACCAGATCATGCTGGGGAGGTTGAACAACCAGAGCATCTCGGTGACGCTATTGCTAAGGAAGATGATGCACTAAATAACACTTGTAGGATGATCTCCTAGAACACAATACAGAGGCTATTACCTCAGACTACAGTGTGGAGGACTATGGACTAGACCAAACTGATGAAGGATAAGAAGGAAATCTGGACCAGGGGCTAATGTGTATAGCCGCTATCTGCTGAAGCTGCAGAGAACATCAGTTAATCGATGCACCATAGCACACAGGGAAGGCTGAAATACTGAAGGACAGTAGGGACGATTACACATACGCACACCGATGAGACAGATGTTCTAGAGCACACTGGTCTATCTGTGCAACTAGACCAAGGAGTGAGGCTGATATACTAGAGCACACTGGTGGCGCCGATACGCCAGTACGACCCTATGAGGCATATACACCAGATCATGCTGGGGAGGGTGAACAACCAGAGCACCTCGGTGACACTGTTGCAGAGGACCACACTGAGGAAGATGAAGCACTAAATAACACTTGCGGGCTGATCTCCTAGAACACAATACAAAGGCTAACACCTTATACCACAGTGTGGAGGACGATGGACTAGACCAAACTGAGGAAGGATAAAATGGGAATTCTGGACCAGGGGCTAATGCGCAAGAAGACCGCTATACATACTCTCTTATGGGAGTCTCTCCTTGCGCCTGGGCTAAGGGCTACTGCGCAAGATGGTGGCTATACATAGGCTCTTATAGAGAAAGGTAGCACAGGGGTTCGTGAGCAAGATAGCGGCTATACTTAGTCTCTTATAGAGGAAGCTAGCACGTGGGCACGTGCGCAACTAACGGCTATACTTATTCTCTGATCTAGAAAGATGGCACAGGGGAGACATAGGAGAACGGAATAGGGGCTGATCGCAGAATGGAGGCCGCGTGCAACTTCCTCCTACTAGATGGACCAGGAAAACAACGGGTAACCAGAACACACTGGTGAGGCCGAAGCGCCAGAGGCAAAGTGTGATGCCTCTAGAGCAGCCCACACTGGGAAGGCTGATGTACCAAACCACACTCGGGGCGCTGATACACCACAGGGCACTGTGGAGCTGGCACCCCGCAACACACCGGAGGAGCTGCTTGAACATATCTCAATGGGAGCACCGGAGCACATTGGGGACACTGATGATAGAGAGCGCACTGAGGAGGCTCATGGACCAGATCGCACTGATAACACTGATGGAGCAGAGCAGGGTGGTGAAGACGATGCGCCAGGGCAAAAACCTGTGAAGCACATTCACCAGACCATACTGGAAAGGGTATTCAATCAGAGAATACTGGTAACGGTAATGAACGGGACAACATTGGAAAGGCTCATCGAGCACACCTGGGTTGCCTGAAACATCGAAGCACAGGTCGGGCTGAAGCTGCAGATAACTCCAGTTAGAACGATGCACCATAGCACACCGATGAGACAGATGTTCTAGAGCACACTGGGCAATCTGTACAACTAGACCAAGGAGTGAGGCTGATATACTAGAGCACACTGGGGACGCCGATAGGCCAGTACGACCCTATGAGGTAAATGCAGCAGATCATGCTGGGGAGGTTGAACAACCAGAGCACCTCGGTGACGCTATTGCTAAGGACCACACTGAGGAAGATGATGCACTAAACAACACTTGTAAGCCGATCTCCTAGAACACAATACAGAGGCTAACACCTTAGACTACAGTGTGGAGGACTATGGACTAGACCAAACTGATGAAGGATAAGAAGGAAATCTGGACCAGGGGCTAATGCGTATAGCCGCTATCTGCTGAAGCTGCAGAGAACATCAGTTAATCGATGCACCATAGCACACAGGGAAGGCTGAAATACTGAAGGACAGTAGGGACGATTACACATACGCACACCGATGAGACAGATGTTCTAGAGCACACTGGTCTATCTGTGCAACTAGACCAAGGAGTGAGGCTGATATACTAGAGCACACTGGTGGCGCCGATACGCCAGTACGACCCTATGAGGCATATACACCAGATCATGCTGGGGAGGGTGAACAACCAGAGCACCTCGGTGACGCTATTGCAGAGGACCACGCTGAGGAAGATGATGCACTAAATAACACTTGTAGGCTGATCTCCTAGAACACAATACCTTAGACCACAGTGTGGAGGACGATGGACTAGACCAAACTGAGGTAGGATAAAATGGGAAATCTGGACCAGGGGCTATTGCGCAAGAAGGCCGCTATACATAGGCTCTTATGGGACTCTCTCCTTGCACCTGGGCTAAGGGCTACTGCGCAAGATTTTGGCTATAAATAGGCTCTTATAGAGAAAGGTAGCACAGGGTTTCGTGACCAAAAGGAAGCTAAGCACGTGGCTCGTGCGCAACATTGCGGCTGTATGTAGGCTCTTATGGAGAAAGGTGGCACAGGGCAGACATAGGAGATAAAGGGGACCTAATAGGGGCTGATCGCAGGATGTAGGCCGCGTGCAACTTCCTAGTGCTAAGACACCCCAGACAAGATGGTTGCTGAACATTTGGTTCTCTGGGGTAAATTGAATTAGATGGACCAGGAAAACACACGGGTAACCAGAACACACTGGTGAGGCCAAAGCGCCAGGAGCATCTGTGATGCCTCTAGAGTAGCCCACACTGGGAAGGCTGATGTACAAAAACACACTCGGGGCGCTGATACACCACAGGGCACTGTGGAGCTGACACCCCTTAGCAGACCGGAGGAGCTGCTTGACCATAGTTCAATGGGTACTAATGCACCGGAGCACATTGAGGACACTGATGGGAGAGAGCGCACTGTTGAAGGCGATGCACTATATGACCATAGGGTGGATAATACACCAGATCGCACTGATGACACTGATGGAGCAGAGCAAGTTGCTGAAACGTTGCGCCAGAGCAAAAACCTGGGAGGCATATTCACCAGTCCATCCTGGGAAGGGTATTCAGGCAGAGCATACAGGAAACGCTAATACACGAGACAACATTGGGAAGGCTCATCGAGCACACCTGGGTAGCCTGAAACACCGAAGCACAGGTCGGGCTAAAGCTGCAGATAACTTCAGTTAGAACGATGCACCATAGCACACCGATGAGACAGATGTTCTAGAGCACACTGGGCAATCTGTACAACTAGACCAAGGAGTGAGGCTGATATACTAGAGCACACTGGGGACGCCGATACGCCAGTACGACCCTATGAGGCAAATGCACCAGATCATGCTGGGGAGGTTGAACAACCCGAGCACCTCGGTGACGCTATTGCTAAGGAAGATGATGCACTAAATAACACTTGTAGGCTGATCTCCTAGAACACAATACAGAGGCTATTACCTTAGACTACAGTGTGGAGGACTATGGACTAGACCAAACTGATGAAGGATAAAATGAGAAATCTGGACCAGGGGCTAATGCGCACCTGGGCTAAGGGCTACTGCGTATAGCCGCTATCTGCTGAAGCTGCAGAGAACATCAGTTAGATCGATGCACCATAGCACACAGGGAAGGCTGAAATACTGAAGGACAGTAGGGACGATTACACATACGCACACCAATGAGACAGATGTTCTAGAGCACACTGGTCTATCTGTGCAACTAGACCAAGGAGTGAGGCTGATATACTAGAGCACACTGGTGGCGCCGATACGCCAGTACGACCCTATGAGGCATATACACCAGATCATGCTGGGGAGGGTGAACAACCAGAGCACCTCGGTGACACTGTTGCAGAGGACCACACTGAGGAAGATGAAGCACTAAATAACACTTGTGGGCTGATCTCCTAGAACACAATACAAAGGCTAACACCTTATACCACAGTGTGCAGGACGATGGACTAGACCAAACTGAGGAAGGATAAAATGGGAATTCTGGACCAGGGGCTAATGCGCAAGAAGGCCGCTATACATACTCTCTTATGGGAGTCTCTCCATGCGCCTGGGCTAAGGGCTACTGCGCAAGATGGTGGCTATACATAGGCTCTTATAGAGAAAGGTAGCACAGGGGTTCGTGAGCAAGAGAGCGGCTATACTTAGTCTCTTATAGAGGAAGCTAGCACGTGGGCACGTGCGCAACTAACGGCTATACATATTCTCTGATCTAGAAAGATGGCACAGGGGAGACATAGGAGAACGGAATAGGGGCTGATCGCAGAATGGAGGCCGCGTGCAACTTCCTACTGCTAGGACACCCCACATAAGATGGTTGCTGAACATTTGTGTCTATGGGGTAAATTGAATTAGATGGACCAGGAAAACACACGGGTAACCAGAACACACTGGTGAGACCAAAGCGCCACGAGCATCTGTGATGCCTCTAGAGTAGCCCACACTGGGAAGGCTGATGTACAAAAACACACTCGGGGCGCTGATACACCACAGGGCACTGTGGAGCTGACACCCCTTAGCAGACCGGAGGAGCTGCTTCAATGGGTACTAATGCACCGGAGCACATTGAGGACACTGATGGGAGAGAGCGCACTGTTGAAGGCGATGCACTATATGACCTTAGGGTGGATAATACACCAGACCGCACTGAGGAGGCTCATGCACCAGATCGCACTGATGACACTGATGGAGCAGAGCAAGTTGCTGAAGACGTTGCGCCAGAGCAAAAACCTGGGAGGCAGGCATATTCACCAGACCATCCAGGGAAGGGTATTCAGGCAGAGCATACAGGTAACGCTAATGCACGAGACAACATTGGGAAGGCTCATCGAGCACACCTGGGTAGCCTGAAACACCGAAGCACAGGTCGGGCTGAAGCTGCAGAGAACATCAGTTAGAGCGATGCACCATAGCACACTGGGAAGGGTGAAATACTGAAGGACAAAAGCACACAGATTGAGACAGATGCTCTAGAGCACATTGGGCAATCTGTACCACCAGACCAAAAAGGAAGGCTGATGAACCAGTGCACACTGGTGACGCCGATACGCCAGAACGACCCTATGACGCCTATACACCAGATCATGCTGGGGAGGGTGATCATCCAGACAACTTTGTTGACGCTATTGCAGAGGCTCACACTGAGGTAGCTGATGCACCAGATAACCCTTGTGAGGCTGGTCTCCTAGAACACACTACAGAGGCTAACGCCTTATACCACAGTGTGGAGGGCGACGAACGGACGAGACCAAACTGGCGAGGGATATAAATTGAATTCTGGAACAGGGTTAATGCGCATGATGGCCGCTATACATTCTCTCTTATGGGACTAACTCCTTGCACCTGAAGTATGGGCTACTGCGCATGGTGGCCGCTCTACATTGGCTCTTATGGGATCAACTCCTTACACCTGGGCTAGGGGCTACTGCCCCAGGTGGTGGTTATACATAGACTCTAATGGAGAAATGTTGCACGAGATGGTGTCTGCATGTAACTTCCTAGTGCTAGACAACCGAGGCTAGATGTTTACTGAACAATGGTTATATGAGACTAAATTTAAGTAGATTGACTTGGAGATAATGGCGCTCACATTATATAGCCTATATATAGCATGCGCAGTAGCCCCAAGCCCAGGTGCAAGAAGTTAGTCCCATAAGAGCCCAAGTATAGCGGCCATCTTGCGAATTACCCCCTGTTCCAGAATTCACTTTTTATCCCTCCAAAATTTGGCGTAGTCCATTGGCTTCCACACTGTGGTATAAGACGTTAGCCTCTGTAGTGTGTTCTAGGTAATCAGCCTCATAAGTGTTATTTAGTGCATCAGCTTCCACAATGTGATCCTCTGCAACAGCGACACCAAGGTGCTGTGGTTGTTCAGCCTCCGCAGCATGATCCAGTGTATAGGTCTCATGGGGTCGTTCTGTTGTTCTCTGCAGCTTCAACCCGACTGTGCTTCGGTGTTTCAGTGCACTGTGGTCTATCTGGTCCCCGAATGTCAGCTGGTACATTAGCCATCCCAGTCTGGACAGCTCTACGGGCCTCACAGTTTTGCTCTGTTGCTTCGGCCTCACCAGTGTGTTCTGGTTACGTGTTGTGTATTCCTGAGGCAGCCTTCTAGTTAAGGTCTAGAGGAATAGAGTATAGCAGTCGTCACGCATAGCACACTCGTGACGCCGATACGCCAGAACGATCCTATGAGGCATATACACTAGATCATGCAGGAGATGGTGAACAACCAGAGCACCTCGGTGACGCTATTGCAGAGGACAACACTGAGGAAGAAGATGCACTAAATAACACTTGTAGCCTGATCTGCTAGAACAAAGTTCTGGAATATCAGGATGATCACACCAATAATTCATAAGTAGACAATGTGAGCTCCTGATGAGCTTCTGGTCAATCTCCTTAATTTTAGTCTCATGTAACCAAAGGTGCCTCGGTGTCCTATCACTTGGAAATTGCACGCGGCCACCATCTCGCGCAACCCCCCATATGATGTCTCAATAAATACTATGTGCTAGTTTTCCCCATAGGAGCCTGCGTATAGCCGCTATATGCTGAAACTGCAGAGAACATCAGTTATAACGATACACCATAGCACGCAGGGAAGGCTGAAATACTGAAGGACAGTAGGGACGATTACACATACGCACACCGATGAGACAGATGTTCTACAGCACACTGGGCAATCTGTACAACTAGACCAAGGAGTGAGGCTGATATACTAGAGCACACTGGGGACGCCGATACGCCAGTACGACCCTATGAGGCAAATGCACCAGATCATGCTGGGGAGGTTGAACAACCCGAGCACCTCGGTGACGCTATTGCTAAGGAAGATGATGCACTAAATAACACTTGTAGGCTGATCTCCTAGAACACAATACAGAGGCTATTACCTTAGACTACAGTGTGGAGGACTATGGACTAGACCAAACTGATGAAGGATAAAATGAGAAAT
The DNA here is from genome assembly GCF_040414725.1 of Anabrus simplex. NCBI lineage: Eukaryota > Metazoa > Arthropoda > Insecta > Orthoptera > Tettigoniidae > Anabrus > Anabrus simplex. The sequence goes on along the minus strand of NC_090266.1, from coordinate 913,983,767 downwards.
CTGGACCAGGGGCTAATGCGCACCTGGGCTAAGGGCTACTGCGTATAGCCGCTATCTGCTGAAGCTGCAGAGAACATCAGTTAGATCGATGCACCATAGCACACAGGGAAGGCTGAAATACTGAAGGACAGTAGGGACGATTACACATACGCACACCAATGAGACAGATGTTCTAGAGCACACTGGTCTATCTGTGCAACTAGACCAAGGAGTGAGGCTGATATACTAGAGCACACTGGTGGCGCCGATACGCCAGTACGACCCTATGAGGCATATACACCAGATCATGCTGGGGAGGGTGAACAACCAGAGCACCTCGGTGACACTGTTGCAGAGGACCACACTGAGGAAGATGAAGCACTAAATAACACTTGTGGGCTGATCTCCTAGAACACAATACAAAGGCTAACACCTTATACCACAGTGTGCAGGACGATGGACTAGACCAAACTGAGGAAGGATAAAATGGGAATTCTGGACCAGGGGCTAATGCGCAAGAAGGCCGCTATACATACTCTCTTATGGGAGTCTCTCCATGCGCCTGGGCTAAGGGCTACTGCGCAAGATGGTGGCTATACATAGGCTCTTATAGAGAAAGGTAGCACAGGGGTTCGTGAGCAAGAGAGCGGCTATACTTAGTCTCTTATAGAGGAAGCTAGCACGTGGGCACGTGCGCAACTAACGGCTATACATATTCTCTGATCTAGAAAGATGGCACAGGGGAGACATAGGAGAACGGAATAGGGGCTGATCGCAGAATGGAGGCCGCGTGCAACTTCCTACTGCTAGGACACCCCACATAAGATGGTTGCTGAACATTTGTGTCTATGGGGTAAATTGAATTAGATGGACCAGGAAAACAACGGGTAACCAGAACACACTGGTGAGGCCGAAGCGCCAGAGGCAAACTGTGATGCCTCTAGAGCAGCCCACACTGGGAAGGCTGATGTACCAAACCACACTCGGGGCGCTGATACACCACAGGGCACTGTGGAGCTGGCAACCCGCAACACACCGGAGGAGCTGCTTGAACATATCTCAATGGGAGCACCGGAGCACATTGGGGACACTGATGATAGAGAGCGCACTGAGGAGGCTCATGGACCAGATCGCACTGATTACACTGATGGAGCAGAGCAGGGTGCTGAAGACGATGCGCCAGAGCAAAAACCTGTGAAGCACATTCACCAGACCATACTGGAAAGGGTATTCAATCAGAGAATACTGGTAACGGTAATGAACGGGACAACGTTGGAAAGGCTCATCGAGCACACCTGGGTTGCCTGAAACATCGAAGCACAGGTCGGGCTGAAGCTGCAGATAACTTCAGTTAGAACGATGCACCATAGCACACCGATGAGACAGATGTTCTAGAGCACACTGGGCAATCTGTACAACTAGACCAAGGAGTGAGGCTGATATACTAGAGCACACTGGGGACGCCGATACGCCAGTACGACCCTATGAGGCATATACACCAGTTCATGCTGGGGAGGGTGAACAACCAGAGCACCTCGGTGACGCTATTGCAGAGGACCACGCTGAGGAAGATGATGCACTAAATAGCACTTGTAGGCTGATCTCCTAGAACACAATACAGAGGCTAACACCTTAGACCACAGTGTGGAGGACGATGGACTAGACCAAACTGAGGTAGTATAAAATGGGAAATCTGGACCAGGGGCTATTGCGCAAGAAGGCCGCTATACATAGGCTCTTATGGGACTCTCTCCTTGCACCTGGGCTAAGGGCTACTGCGCAAGATTTTGGCTATAAATAGGCTCTTATAGAGAAAGGTAGCACAGGGTTTCGTGACCAAAAGGAAGCTAAGCACGTGGCTCGTGCGCAACATTGCGGCTGTATATAGGCTCTTATGGAGAAAGATGGCACAGGGCAGACATAGGAGATAAAGGGGACCTAATAGGGGCTGTTCGCAGGATGTAGGCTGCGTGCAACTTCCTAGTGCTAAGACACCCCAGACAAGATGGTTGCTGAACATTTGGTTCTATGGGGTAAATTGAATTAGATGGACCAGGAAAACACACGGGTAACCAGAACACACTGGTGAGGCCAAAGCGCCAGGAGCATCTGTGATGCCTCTAGAGTAGCCCACACTGGGAAGGCTGATGTACAAAAACACACTCGGGGCGCTGATACACCACAGGGCACTGTGGAGCTGACACCCCTTAGCAGACCGGAGGAGCTGCTTCAATGGGTACTAATGCACCGGAGCACATTGAGGACACTGATGGGAGAGAGCGCACTGTTGAAGGCGATGCACTATATGACCTTAGGGTGGATAATACACCAGACCGCACTGAGGAGGCTCATGCACCAGATCGCACTGATGACACTGATGGAGCAGAGCAAGTTGCTGAAGACGTTGCGCCAGAGCAAAAACCTGGGAGGCAGGCATATTCACCAGACCATCCAGGGAAGGGTATTCAGGCAGAGCATACAGGTAACGCTAATGCACGAGACAACATTGGGAAGGCTCATCGAGCACACCTGGGTAGCCTGAAACACCGAAGCACAGGTCGGGCTGAAGCTGCAGAGAACATCAGTTAGAGCGATGCACCATAGCACACTGGGAAGGGTGAAATACTGAAGGACAAAAGCACACAGATTGAGACAGATGCTCTAGAGCAAATTGGGCAATCTGTACCACCAGACCAAAAAGGAAGGCTGATGAACCAGTGCACACTGGTGACGCCGATACGCCAGAACGACCCTATGACGTCTATACACCGATCATGCTGGGGAGGGTGATCATCCGGACAACGTTGTTGACGCTATTGCAGAGGCTCACACTGAGGTAGCTGATGCACCAGATAACCCTTGTGAGGCTGGTCTCCTAGAACACACTACAGAGGCTAACGCCTTATACCACAGTGTGGAGGGCGACGAACGGACGAGACCAAACTGGCGAGGGATATAAATTGAATTCTGGAACAGGGTTAATGCGCATGATGGCCGCTATGCATTCTCTCTTATGGGACTAACTCCTTGCACCTGAAGTACGGGCTACTGCGCATGGTGGTCGCTATACATGGGCTCTTATGGGACTAACGCCTTGCACCTGGGCTAGGGGTTACTGCCCAAGGTGGTGGTTATGCATAGACTCTAATGGAGAAAGGTTGCGCGAGATGGTGTCCGCGTGCAACTTCCTAGTGCTAGTACACCCGAGGCTAGATGTTTACTGAATAAAGGTTATATGAGACTAAATCTAAGTATATTGACCGGGTGATAATAGCAGCTCACATTGTATAGCCCATATATAGACTTCCGAGTGTGGACAGCTCTACGGGCCTCACAGTTTTGCTCTGGCGCTTCGGCCTCACCAGTGTGTTCTGGTTACGTGTTGTGTTTTCCTTAGGCAGCCTTCTAGTTAAGGTCTATACGGATAGAGTATAGCAGTCGTCACGCATAGCACACTGGTGACGCCGATACACCAGAATGATCCTATGAGGCATATACACTAGATCATGCCGGGGAGGGTGAACAACCAGAGCACCTCGGTGACGGTATTGCTGAGGACCACACTGAGGAAGATGATGCACTAAATAACACTTGGAGGCTGATCTCCTAGTACACAGTACGAAGGCTAACACTTCTGTTTTGGATTTCAGAAGATCTAACCAATAGTTCATAAGTTGACAATGTGAGCTCCTGAGGCAGCTCCGCAGAGATAGATCTATAAGAACAATGTATCACCATGAGCTTCTGGTCGATCTCCGTAAGTTTAGTCTCATATAACCAAAGGTCAGGCACTATACTGCCTCGGGTGTCCTATCACTTGGAAGTTGCACGCGGCCAGCAACTCGCGCAACCGCCCCTATGCCGTCTTCTTAATTACTATGTCCTAGTTTTCCCCATAGGAGCCTGTGTATAGCCGCTATCTGCTGAAGCTGCAGAGAACATCAGTTAGAACGATGCACCATAGCACGCAGGGAAGGCTGAAATACTGAAGGACAGTAGGGACGACACACATACGCACACCGATGAGACAGTTGTTCTAGAGCACACTGGGCAATCTGTACAACTTGACCAAGGATTGAGGCTGATATACTAGAGCACACTGGGGACGCCGATACGCCAGTACGACCCTATGAGGTAAATGCACCAGATCATGCTGGGGAGGTTGAACAACCAGAGCACCTCGGTGACGCCATTGCTAAGGACCACACTGAGGAAGATGATGCACTAAACAACACTTGTAGGCCGATCTCCTAGAACACAATACAGAGGCTAACACCTTAGACTACAGTGTGGAGGACTATGGACTAGTCCAAACTGATGAAGGATAAAAAGGAAATCTGGAACAGGGGCTAATGCGCACCTGGGCTAATGGCTACTGCGTATAGCCGCTATCTGCTGAAGCTGCAGAGAACATCAGTTAGAACGATGCACCATAGCACACAGGGAAGGCTGAAATACTGAAGGACAGTAGGGTCGATTACACATACGCACACCGATGAGACAGATGTTCTGGAGCACACTGGGCAATCTGTACAACTAGACCAAGGAGTGAGGCTGATTTACCAGAGCACACTGGGGACGCCGATACGCCAGTACAACACTATGAGGCATATACTCCAGATCATGCTGGGGAGGGTGAACAACCAGAGCACCTCGGTGACGCTATTGCAGAGGACCACGCTGAGGAAGATGATGCACTAAATAACACTTGTAGGCTGATCTCCTAGAACACAATACCTTAGACCACAGTGTGGAGGACGATGGACTAGACCAAACTGAGGTAGGATAAAATGGGAAATCTGGACCAGGGGCTATTGCGCAAGAAGGCGCCAGTACATAGGCTCTTATGGGACTCTCTCCTTGCACCTGGGCTAAGGGCTACTGCGCAAGATTTTGGCTATAAATAGGCTCTTATGGGGAAAGGTAGCACAGGGTTTCGTGACCAAAAGGAAGCCAAGCACGTGGCTCGTGCGCAACATTGCGGCTGTATATAGGCTCTTATGGAGAAAGATGGCACAGGGCAGACATAGGAGATAAAGGGGACCTAATAGGGGCTGATCGCAGGATGTAGGCCGCGTGCAACTTCCTAGTGCTAAGACACCCCAGACAAGATGGTTGCTGAACATTTGGTTCTATGGGGTAAATTGAATTAGATGGACCAGGAAAACACACGGGTAACCAGAACACACTGGTGAGGCCAAAGCGCCAGGAGCATCTGTGATGCCTCTAGAGTAGCCCACACTGGGAAGGCCGATGTACAAAAACACACTCGGGGCGCTGATACACCACAGGGCACTGTGGAGCTGACACCCCTTAGCAGACCGGAGGAGCTGCTTGACCATAGTTCAATGGGTACTAATGCACCGGAGCACATTGAGGACACTGATGGGAGAGAGCGCACTGTTGAAGGCGATGCACTATATGACCTTAGGGTGGATAATACACCAGACCGCACTGAGGAGGCTCATGCACCAGATCGCACTGATGACACTGATGGAGCAGAGCAAGTTGCTGAAGACGTTGCGCCAGAACAAAAACCTGGGAGGCATATTCACCAGACCATCCTGGGAAGGGTATTCAGCCTGAAACACCGAAGCACAGGTCGGGCTGAAGCTGCAGAGAACATCAGTTAGAGCGATGCACCATAGCACACTGGGAAGGGTGAAATACTGAAGGACAAAAGCACACAGATTGAGACAGATGCTCTAGAGCACATTGGGCAATCTGTACCACCAGACCAAAAAGGAAGGCTGATGAACCAGTGCACACTGGTGACGCCGATACGCCAGAACGAACCTATGACGCCTATACACCAGATCATGCTGGGGAGGGTGATCATCCAGACAACTTTGTTGACGCTATTGCAGAGGCTCACACTGAGGTAGCTGATGCACCAGATAACCTTTGTGAGGCTGGTCTCCTAGAACACACTACAGAGGCTAACGCCTTATACCACAGTGTGGAGGGCGACGAACGGACGAGACCAAACTGGCGGGGGATATAAATTGAATTCTGGAACAGGGTTAATGCGCATGATGGCCGCTATGCATTCTCTCTTATGGGACTAACTCCTTGCACCTGAAGTACGGGCTACTGCGCATGGTGGTCGCCATACATGGGCTCTTATGGGACTAACGCCTTGCACCTGGGCTAGGGGTTACTGCCCAAGGTGGTGGTTATACATAGACTCTAATGGAGAAAGGTTGCGCGAGATGGTGTCCGCGTGCAACTTCCTAGTGCTAGTACACCCGAGGCTAGATGTTTACTGAATAAAGTTTATATGAGACTAAATCTAAGTATATTGACCGGGTGATAATAGCAGCTCACATTGTATAGCCCATATATAGCCTTCCCAGTGTGGACAGCTCTACGGGCCTCACAGTTTTGCTCTGGCGCTTCGGCCTCACAAGTGTGTTCTGGTTACGTGTTGTGTTTTCCTAAGGCAGCCTTCTAGTTAAGGTCTATACGGATAGAGTATAGCAGTCGTCACGCATAGCACACTGGTGACGCCGATACACCAGAACGATCCTATGAGGCATATACACTAGGTCATGCAGGGGAGGGTGAACAACCAGAGCACCTCGGTGACGCTATTGCAGAGGACCACACTGAGGAAGATGATGCACTAAATAACACTTGGAGGCTGATCTCCTAGATCACAGTACAAAGGCTAACACTTCCGTTTTGGATTTCAGGAAGATCTAACCAATAGTTCATAAGTTGACAATGTGAGCTCCTGAGGCAGCTCCGTAGAGATAGATCTATAAGAACAATGTATCACCATGAGCTTCTGGTCGATCTCCGTAAGTTTAGTCTCATATAACCAACGGTCAGGCACTATACTGCCTCGGGTGTCCTATCACTTGGAAGTTGCACGCGGCCAACATCTCGCGCAACCGCCCCTATGCCGTCTCCTTAATTACTATGTCCTAGTTTTCCCCATAGGAGCCTGTGTATAGCCGCTATCTGCTGAAGCTGCAGAGAACATCAGTTAGGACGATGCACCATAGCACGCAGGGAAGGCTGAAATACTGAAGGACAGTAGGGACGATTACACATACGCACACCGATGAGACAGATGTTCTAGAGCACACTGGGCAATCTGTACAACTAGACCAAGGAGTGAGGCTGATATACTAGAGCACACTGGGGACGCCGATACGCCAGTACGACCCTATGAGGTAAATGCACCAGATCATGCTGGGGAGGTTGAACAACCAGAGCACCTCGGTGACGCCATTGCTAAGGACCACACTGAGGAAGATGATGCACTAAACAACACTTGTAGGCCGATCTCCTAGAACACAATACAGAGGCTAACATCTTAGACTACAGTGTGGAGGACTATGGACTAGTCCAAACTGATGAAGGATAAAAAGGAAATCTGGAACAGGGGCTAATGCGCACCTGGGCTAATGGCTACTGCGTATAGCCGCTATCTGCTGAAGCTGCAGAGAACATCAGTTAGAACGATGCACCATAGCACACAGGGAAGGCTGAAATACTGAAGGACAGTAGGGCCGATTACACATACGCACACCGATGAGACAGATGTTCTGGAGCACACTGGGCAATCTGTACAACTAGACCAAGGAGTGAGGCTGATTTACCAGAGCACACTGGGGACGCCGATACGCCAGTACAACACTATGAGGCATATACTCCAGATCATGCTGGGGAGGGTGAACAACCAGAGCACCTCGGTGACGCTATTGCAGAGGACCACGCTGAGGAAGATGATGCACTAAATAACACTTGTAGGCTGATCTCCTAGAACACAATACCTTAGACCACAGTGTGGAGGACGATGGACTAGACCAAACTGAGGTAGGATAAAATGGGAAATCTGGACCAGGGGCTATTGCGCAAGAAGGCCGCTATACATAGGCTCTTATGGGACTCTCTCCTTGCACCTGGGCTAAGGGCTACTGCGCAAGATTTTGGCTATAAATAGGCTCTTATGGGGAAAGGTAGCACAGGGTTTCGTGACCAAAAGGAAGCCAAGCACGTGGCTCGTGCGCAACATTGCGGCTGTATATAGGCTCTTATGGAGAAAGATGGCACAGGGCAGACATAGGAGATAAAGGGGACCTAATAGGGGCTGATCGCAGGATGTAGGCCGCGTGCAACTTCCTAGTGCTAAGACACCCCAGACAAGATGGTTGCTGAACATTTGGTTCTATGGGGTAAATTGAATTAGATGGACCAGGAAAACACACGGGTAACCAGAACACACTGGTGAGGCCAAAGCGCCAGGAGCATCTGTGATGCCTCTAGAGTAGCCCACACTGGGAAGGCTGATGTACAAAAACACACTCGGGGCGCTGATACACCACAGGGCACTGTGGAGCTGACACCCCTTAGCAGACCGGAGGAGCTGCTTGACCATAGTCAATGGGTACTAATGCACCGGAGCACATTGAGGACACTGATGGGAGAGAGCGCACTGTTGAAGGCGATGCACTATATGACCTTAGGGTGGATAATACACCAGACCGCACTGAGGAGGCTCATGCACCAGATCGCACTGATGACACTGATGGAGCAGAGCAAGTTGCTGAAGACGTTGCGCCAGAACAAAAACCTGGGAGGCATATTCACCAGACCATCCTGGGAAGGGTATTCAGCCTGAAACACCGAAGCACAGGTCGGGCTGAAGTTGCAGAGAACATCAGTTAGAGCGATGCACCATAGCACACTGGGAAGGGTGAAATACTGAAGGACAAAAGCACACAGATTGAGACAGATGCTCTAGAGCAATCTATACCACCAGACCAAAAAGGAAGGCTGATGAACCAGTGCACACTGGTGACGCCGATACGCCAGAACGACCCTATGACGCCTATACACCGATCATGCTGGGGAGGGTGATCATCCGGACAACTTTGTTGACGCTATTGCAGAGGCTCACACTGAGGTAGCTGATGCACCAGATAACCCTTGTGAGGCTGGTCTCCTAGAACACACTACAGAGGCTAACGCCTTATACCACAGTGTGGAGGGCGACGATCGGACGAGACCAAACTGGCGAGGGATATAAATTGAATTCTGGAACAGGGTTAATGCGCATGATGGCCGCTATGCATTCTCTCTTATGGGACTAACTCCTTGCACCTGAAGTACGGGCTACTGCGCATGGTGGTCGCTATACATGGGCTCTTATGGGACTAACGCCTTGCACCTGGGCTAGGGGTTACTGCCCAAGGTGGTGGTTATGCATAGTCTCTAATGGAGAAAGGTTGCGCGAGATGGTGTCCGCGTGCAACTTCCTAGTGCTAGTACACCCGAGGCTAGATGTTTACTGAATAAAGGTTATATGAGACTAAATCTAAGTATATTGACCGGGTGATAATAGCAGCTCACATTGTATAGCCCATATATAGACTTCCGAGTGTGGACAGCTCTACGGGCCTCACAGTTTTGCTCTGGCGCTTCGGCCTCACCAGTGTGTTCTGGTTACGTGTTGTGTTTTCCTTAGGCAGCCTTCTAGTTAAGGTCTATACGGATAGAGTATAGCAGTCGTCACGCATAGCACACTGGTGACGCCGATACACCAGAATGATCCTATGAGGCATATACACTAGATCATGCCGGGGAGGGTGAACAACCAGAGCACCTCGGTGACGCAATTGCTAAGGACCACACTGAGAAAGATGATGCACTAAACAACACTTGTAGGCTGATCTCCTAGAACACAATACAGAGGCTAACACCTTAGACTACAGTGTGGAGGACTATGGACTAGACCAAACTGATGAAGGTTAAAAAGGAAATCTGGACCAGGGGCTAATGCGCACCTGGGCTAATGGCTACTGCGTATAGCCGCTATCTGCTGAAGCTGCAGAGAACATCAGTTAGAACGATGCACCATAGCACACAGGGAAGGCTGAAATACTGAAGGACAGTAGGGTCGATTACACATACGCACACCGATGAGACAGATGTTCTGGAGCACACTGGGCAATCTGTACAACTAGACCAAGGAGTGAGGCTGATTTACCAGAGCACACTGGGGACACCGATACGCCAGTACGACCCTATGATCATATACACCAGATCATGCTGGGGAGGTTGAACAACCAGAGCACCTTGGTGACGCTATTGCAGAGGACCACGCTGAGGAAGATGATGCACTAAATAACACTTGTAGGCTGATCTCCTAGAACACAATACCTTAGACCACAGTGTGGAGGACGATGGACTAGACAAAACTGAGGTAGGATAAAATGGGAAATCTGGACCAGGGGCTTTGCGCAAGAAGGCGCCAGTACATAGGCTCTTATGGGACTCTCTCCTTGCACCTGGGCTAAGGGCTACTGCGCAAGATTTTGGCTATAAATAGGCTCTTATGGAGAAAGATGGCACAGGGCAGACATAGGAGATAAAGGGGACCTAATAGGGGCTGTTCGCAGGATGTAGGCCGCGTGCAACTTCCTAGTGCTAAGACACCCCAGACAAGATGGTTGCTGAACATTTGGTTCTATGGGGTAAATTGAATTAGATGGACCAGGAAAACACACGGGTAACCAGAACACACTGGTGAGGCCAAAGCGCCAGGAGCATCTGTGATGCCTCTAGAGTAGCCCACACTGGGAAGGCCGATGTACAAAAACACACTCGGGGCGCTGATACACCACAGGGCACTGTGGAGCTGACACCCCTTAGCAGACCGGAGGAGCTGCTTGACCATAGCTCAATGGGTGCTTATACACCGGAGCACATTGGGGACACTGATGGGAGAGAGCGCACTGTTGAAGGCGATGCACTATATTACCTTAGGGTGGTTAATACACCAGACCGCACTGAGGAGGCTCATGCACCAGATCGCACTGATGACACTGATGGAGCATAGCAGGTTACTGAACATGCGCCAGAGCAAAAACCTGGGAGGCATATTCACATACCATCCTGGGAAGGGTATTCAGGCAGAGCATACAGGTAACGCTAATGCACGAGACAACATTGGGAAGGCTCATCGAGCACACCTGGATAGCCTGAAACACCGAAGCACAGGTCGGGCTGAAGCTGCAGAGAACATCAGTTAGAGCGATGCACCATAGCACACTGGGAAGGGTGAAATACTGAAGGACAAAAGCACACAGATTGAGACAGATGCTCTAGAGCAATCTATACCACCAGACCAAAAAGGAAGGCTGATGAACCAGGGCACACTGGTGACGCCGATACGCCAGAACGACCCTATGACGCCTATACACCAGATAATGCTGGGGAGGGTGATCATCCAGACAACTTTGTTGACGCTATTGCAGAGGCTCACACTGAGGTAGCTGATGCACCAGATAACCTTTGTGAGGCTGGTCTCCTAGAACACACTACAGAGGCTAACGCCTTATACCACAGTGTGGAGGGCGACGAACGGACGAGACCAAACTGGCGGGGGATATAAATTGAATTCTGGAACAGGGTTAATGCGCATGATGGCCGCTATGCATTCTCTCTTATGGGACTAACTCCTTGCACCTGAAGTACGGGCTACTGCGCATGGTGGTCGCCATACATGGGCTCTTATGGGACTAACGCCTTGCACCTGGGCTAGGGGTTACTGCCCAAGGTGGTGGTTATACATAGACTCTAATGGAGAAAGGTTGCGCGAGATGGTGTCCGCGTGCAACTTCCTAGTGCTAGTACACCCGAGGCTAGATGTTTACTGAATAAAGGTTATATGAGACTAAATCTAAGTATATTGACCGGGTGATAATAGCAGCTCACATTGTATAGCCCATATATAGCCTTCCCAGTATGGACAGCTCTACGGGCCTCACAGTTTTGCTCTGGCGCTTCGGCCTCACAAGTGTGTTCTGGTTACGTGTTGTGTTTTCCTAAGGCAGCCTTCTAGTTAAGGTCTATACGGATAGAGTATAGCAGTCGTCACGCATAGCACACTGGTGACGCCGATACACCAGAACGATCCTATGAGGCATATACACTAGATCATGCAGGGGAGGGTGAACAACCAGAGCACCTCGGTGACGCTATTGCAGAGGACCACACTGAGGAAGATGATGCACTAAATAACACTTGGAGGCTAATCTCCTAGATCACAGTACAAAGGCTAACACTTCTGTTTTGGATTTCAGGAAGATCTAACCAATAGTTCATGTGAGCTCCTGAGGCAGCTCCGTAGAGATAGATCTATAAGAACAATGTATCACCATGAGCTTCTGGTCGATCTCCGTAAGTTTAGTCTCATATAACCAACGGTCAGGCACTATACTGCCTCGGGTGTCCTATCACTTGGAAGTTGCACGCGGCCAACATCTCGCGCAACCGCCCCTATGCCGTCTCCTTAATTACTATGTCCTTGTTTTCCCCATAGGAGCCTGTGTATAGCCGCTATCTGCTGAAGCTGCAGAGAACATCAGTTAGAACGATGCACCATAGCACGCAGGGAAGGCTGAAATACTGAAGGACAGTAGGGACGATTACACATACGCACACCGATGAGACAGATGTTCTAGAGCACACTGGGCAATCTGTACAACTAGACCAAGGAGTGAGGCTGATTTACGAGAGCACACTGGGGACGCCGATACGCCAGTACGACCCTATGAGGCATATACACCAGATCATGCTGGGGTGGGTGAACAACCAGAGCACCTCGGTGACGCTATTGCAGAGGACCACGCTGAGGAAGATGATGCACTAAATAACACTTGTGGGCTGATCTCCTAGAACACAATACCACAGTGTGCAGGACGATGGACTGAGGAAGGATAAAATGGGAATTCTGGACCAGGGGCTAATGCGCAAGAAGGCCGCTATACATACTCTATTATGGGAGTCTCTCCTTGCGCCTGGGCTAAGGGCTACTGCGCAAGATGGTGGCTATACATAGGCTCTTATAGAGAAACGTAGCACAGGGGTTCGTGAGCAAGAGAGCGGCTATACTTAGTCTCTTATAGAGGAAGCTAGCACGTGGGCACGTGCGCAACTAACGGCTATACATATTCTCTGATCTAGAAAGATGGCACAGGGGAGACATAGGAGAACGGAATAGGGGCTGATCGCAGAATGGAGGCCGCGTGCAACTTCCTACTGCTAGGACACCCCACATAAGATGGTTGCTGAACATTTGTGTCTATGGGGTAAATTGAATTAGATGGACCAGGAAAACAACGGGTAACCAGAACACACTGGTGAGGCCGAAGCGCCAGAGGCAAACTGTGATGCCTCTAGAGCAGCCCACACTGGGAAGGCTGATGTACCAAACCACACTCGGGGCGCTGATACACCACAGGGCACTGTGGAGCTGGCAACCCGCAACACACCGGAGGAGCTGCTTGAACATATCTCAATGGGAGCACCGGAGCACATTGGGGACACTGATGATAGAGAGCGCACTGAGGAGGCTCATGGACCAGATCGCACTGATTACACTGATGGAGCAGAGCAGGGTGCTGAAGACGATGCGCCAGAGCAAAAACCTGTGAAGCACATTCACCAGACCATACTGGAAAGGGTATTCAATCAGAGAATACTGGTAACGGTAATGAACGGGACAACGTTGGAAAGGCTCATCGAGCACACCTGGGTTGCCTGAAACATCGAAGCACAGGTCGGGCTGAAGCTGCAGATAACTTCAGTTAGAACGATGCACCATAGCACACCGATGAGACAGATGTTCTAGAGCACACTGGGCAATCTGTACAACTAGACCAAGGAGTGAGGCTGATATACTAGAGCACACTGGGGACGCCGATACGCCAGTACGACCCTATGAGGCATATACACCAGTTCATGCTGGGGAGGGTGAACAACCAGAGCACCTCGGTGACGCTATTGCAGAGGACCACGCTGAGGAAGATGATGCACTAAATAGCACTTGTAGGCTGATCTCCTAGAACACAATACAGAGGCTAACACCTTAGACCACAGTGTGGAGGACGATGGACTAGACCAAACTGAGGTAGTATAAAATGGGAAATCTGGACCAGGGGCTATTGCGCAAGAAGGCCGCTATACATAGGCTCTTATGGGACTCTCTCCTTGCACCTGGGCTAAGGGCTACTGCGCAAGATTTTGGCTATAAATAGGCTCTTATAGAGAAAGGTAGCACAGGGTTTCGTGACTAAAAGGAAGCTAAGCACGTGGCTCGTGCGCAACATTGCGGCTGTATATAGGCTCTTATGGAGAAAGATGGCACAGGGCAGACATAGGAGATAAAGGGGACCTAATAGGGGCTGTTCGCAGGATGTAGGCCGCGTGCAACTTCCTAGTGCTAAGACACCCCAGACAAGATGGTTGCTGAACATTTGGTTCTATGGGGTAAATTGAATTAGATGGACCAGGAAAACACACGGGTAACCAGAACACACTGGTGAGGCCAAAGCGCCAGGAGCATCTGTGATGCCTCTAGAGTAGCCCACACTGGGAAGGCTGATGTACAAAAACACACTCGGGGCGCTGATACACCACAGGGCACTGTGGAGCTGACACCCCTTAGCAGACCGGAGGAGCTGCTTCAATGGGTACTAATGCACCGGAGCACATTGAGGACACTGATGGGAGAGAGCGCACTGTTGAAGGCGATGCACTATATGACCTTAGGGTGGATAATACACCAGACCGCACTGAGGAGGCTCATGCACCAGATCGCACTGATGACACTGATGGAGCAGAGCAAGTTGCTGAAGACGTTGCGCCAGAGCAAAAACCTGGGAGGCAGGCATATTCACCAGACCATCCAGGGAAGGGTATTCAGGCAGAGCATACAGGTAACGCTAATGCACGAGACAACATTGGGAAGGCTCATCGAGCACACCTGGGTAGCCTGAAACACCGAAGCACAGGTCGGGCTGAAGCTGCAGAGAACATCATTTAGAGCGATGCACCATAGCACACTGGGAAGGGTGAAATACTGAAGGACAAAAGCACACAGATTGAGACAGATGCTCTAGAGCACATTGGGCAATCTGTACCACCAGACCAAAAAGGAAGGCTGATGAACCAGTGCACACTGGTGACGCCGATACGCCAGAACGACCCTATGACGCCTATACACCGATCATGCTGGGGAGGGTGATCATCCGGACAACGTTGTTGACGCTATTGCAGAGGCTCACACTGAGGTAGCTGATGCACCAGATAACCCTTGTGAGGCTGGTCTCCTAGAACACACTACAGAGGCTAACGCCTTATACCACAGTGTGGAGGGCGACGATCGGACGAGACCAAACTGGCGAGGGATATAAATTGAATTCTGGAACAGGGTTAATGCGCATGATGGCCGCTATGCATTCTCTCTTATGGGACTAACTCCTTGCACCTGAAGTACGGGCTACTGCGCATGGTGGTCGCTATACATGGGCTCTTATGGGACTAACGCCTTGCACCTGGGCTAGGGGTTACTGCCCAAGGTGGTGGTTATGCATAGACTCTAATGGAGAAAGGTTGCGCGAGATGGTGTCCGCGTGCAACTTCCTAGTGCTAGTACACCCGAGGCTAGATGTTTACTGAATAAAGGTTATATGAGACTAAATCTAAGTATATTGACCGGGTGATAATAGCAGCTCACATTGTATAGCCCATATATAGACTTCCGAGTGTGGACAGCTCTACGGGCCTCACAGTTTTGCTCTGGCGCTTCGGCCTCACCAGTGTGTTCTGGTTACGTGTTGTGTTTTCCTTAGGCAGCCTTCTAGTTAAGGTCTATACGGATAGAGTATAGCAGTCGTCACGCATAGCACACTGGTGACGCCGATACACCAGAATGATCCTATGAGGCATATACACTAGATCATGCCGGGGAGGGTGAACAACCAGAGCACCTCGGTGACGGTATTGCTGAGGACCACACTGAGGAAGATGATGCACTAAATAACACTTGGAGGCTGATCTCCTAGTACACAGTACGAAGGCTAACACTTCTGTTTTGGATTTCAGAAGATCTAACCAATAGTTCATAAGTTGACAATGTGAGCTCCTGAGGCAGCTCCGCAGAGATAGATCTATAAGAACAATGTATCACCATGAGCTTCTGGTCGATCTCCGTAAGTTTAGTCTCATATAACCAAAGGTCAGGCACTATACTGCCTCGGGTGTCCTATCACTTGGAAGTTGCACGCGGCCAGCAACTCGCGCAACCGCCCCTATGCCGTCTTCTTAATTACTATGTCCTAGTTTTCCCCATAGGAGCCTGTGTATAGCCGCTATCTGCTGAAGCTGCAGAGAACATCAGTTAGAACGATGCACCATAGCACGCAGGGAAGGCTGAAATACTGAAGGACAGTAGGGACGACACACATACGCACACCGATGAGACAGTTGTTCTAGAGCACACTGGGCAATCTGTACAACTTGACCAAGGATTGAGGCTGATATACTAGAGCACACTGGGGACGCCGATACGCCAGTACGACCCTATGAGGTAAATGCACCAGATCATGCTGGGGAGGTTGAACAACCAGAGCACCTCGGTGACGCCATTGCTAAGGACCACACTGAGGAAGATGATGCACTAAACAACACTTGTAGGCCGATCTCCTAGAACACAATACAGAGGCTAACACCTTAGACTACAGTGTGGAGGACTATGGACTAGTCCAAACTGATGAAGGATAAAAAGGAAATCTGGAACAGGGGCTAATGCGCACCTGGGCTAATGGCTACTGCGTATAGCCGCTATCTGCTGAAGCTGCAGAGAACATCAGTTAGAACGATGCACCATAGCACACAGGGAAGGCTGAAATACTGAAGGACAGTAGGGTCGATTACACATACGCACACCGATGAGACAGATGTTCTGGAGCACACTGGGCAATCTGTACAACTAGACCAAGGAGTGAGGCTGATTTACCAGAGCACACTGGGGACGCCGATACGCCAGTACAACACTATGAGGCATATACTCCAGATCATGCTGGGGAGGGTGAACAACCAGAGCACCTCGGTGACGCTATTGCAGAGGACCACGCTGAGGAAGATGATGCACTAAATAACACTTGTAGGCTGATCTCCTAGAACACAATACCTTAGACCACAGTGTGGAGGACGATGGACTAGACCAAACTGAGGTAGGATAAAATGGGAAATCTGGACCAGGGGCTATTGCGCAAGAAGGCGCCAGTACATAGGCTCTTATGGGACTCTCTCCTTGCACCTGGGCTAAGGGCTACTGCGCAAGATTTTGGCTATAAATAGGCTCTTATGGGGAAAGGTAGCACAGGGTTTCGTGACCAAAAGGAAGCCAAGCACGTGGCTCGTGCGCAACATTGCGGCTGTATATAGGCTCTTATGGAGAAAGATGGCACAGGGCAGACATAGGAGATAAAGGGGACCTAATAGGGGCTGATCGCAGGATGTAGGCCGCGTGCAACTTCCTAGTGCTAAGACACCCCAGACAAGATGGTTGCTGAACATTTGGTTCTATGGGGTAAATTGAATTAGATGGACCAGGAAAACACACGGGTAACCAGAACACACTGGTGAGGCCAAAGCGCCAGGAGCATCTGTGATGCCTCTAGAGTAGCCCACACTGGGAAGGCCGATGTACAAAAACACACTCGGGGCGCTGATACACCACAGGGCACTGTGGAGCTGACACCCCTTAGCAGACCGGAGGAGCTGCTTGACCATAGTTCAATGGGTACTAATGCACCGGAGCACATTGAGGACACTGATGGGAGAGAGCGCACTGTTGAAGGCGATGCACTATATGACCTTAGGGTGGATAATACACCAGACCGCACTGAGGAGGCTCATGCACCAGATCGCACTGATGACACTGATGGAGCAGAGCAAGTTGCTGAAGACGTTGCGCCAGAACAAAAACCTGGGAGGCATATTCACCAGACCATCCTGGGAAGGGTATTCAGTCTGAAACACCGAAGCACAGGTCGGGCTGAAGCTGCAGAGAACATCAGTTAGAGCGATGCACCATAGCACACTGGGAAGGGTGAAATACTGAAGGACAAAAGCACACAGATTGAGACAGATGCTCTAGAGCACATTGGGCAATCTGTACCACCAGACCAAAAAGGAAGGCTGATGAACCAGTGCACACTGGTGACGCCGATACGCCAGAACGAACCTATGACGCCTATACACCAGATCATGCTGGGGAGGGTGATCATCCAGACAACTTTGTTGACGCTATTGCAGAGGCTCACACTGAGGTAGCTGATGCACCAGATAACCTTTGTGAGGCTGGTCTCCTAGAACACACTACAGAGGCTAACGCCTTATACCACAGTGTGGAGGGCGACGAACGGACGAGACCAAACTGGCGGGGGATATAAATTGAATTCTGGAACAGGGTTAATGCGCATGATGGCCGCTATGCATTCTCTCTTATGGGACTAACTCCTTGCACCTGAAGTACGGGCTACTGCGCATGGTGGTCGCCATACATGGGCTCTTATGGGACTAACGCCTTGCACCTGGGCTAGGGGTTACTGCCCAAGGTGGTGGTTATACATAGACTCTAATGGAGAAAGGTTGCGCGAGATGGTGTCCGCGTGCAACTTCCTAGTGCTAGTACACCCGAGGCTAGATGTTTACTGAATAAAGTTTATATGAGACTAAATCTAAGTATATTGACCGGGTGATAATAGCAGCTCACATTGTATAGCCCATATATAGCCTTCCCAGTGTGGACAGCTCTACGGGCCTCACAGTTTTGCTCTGGCGCTTCGGCCTCACAAGTGTGTTCTGGTTACGTGTTGTGTTTTCCTAAGGCAGCCTTCTAGTTAAGGTCTATACGGATAGAGTATAGCAGTCGTCACGCATAGCACACTGGTGACGCCGATACACCAGAACGATCCTATGAGGCATATACACTAGGTCATGCAGGGGAGGGTGAACAACCAGAGCACCTCGGTGACGCTATTGCAGAGGACCACACTGAGGAAGATGATGCACTAAATAACACTTGGAGGCTGATCTCCTAGATCACAGTACAAAGGCTAACACTTCCGTTTTGGATTTCAGGAAGATCTAACCAATAGTTCATAAGTTGACAATGTGAGCTCCTGAGGCAGCTCCGTAGAGATAGATCTATAAGAACAATGTATCACCATGAGCTTCTGGTCGATCTCCGTAAGTTTAGTCTCATATAACCAACGGTCAGGCACTATACTGCCTCGGGTGTCCTATCACTTGGAAGTTGCACGCGGCCAACATCTCGCGCAACCGCCCCTATGCCGTCTCCTTAATTACTATGTCCTAGTTTTCCCCATAGGAGCCTGTGTATAGCCGCTATCTGCTGAAGCTGCAGAGAACATCAGTTAGGACGATGCACCATAGCACGCAGGGAAGGCTGAAATACTGAAGGACAGTAGGGACGATTACACATACGCACACCGATGAGACAGATGTTCTAGAGCACACTGGGCAATCTGTACAACTAGACCAAGGAGTGAGGCTGATATACTAGAGCACACTGGGGACGCCGATACGCCAGTACGACCCTATGAGGTAAATGCACCAGATCATGCTGGGGAGGTTGAACAACCAGAGCACCTCGGTGACGCCATTGCTAAGGACCACACTGAGGAAGATGATGCACTAAACAACACTTGTAGGCCGATCTCCTAGAACACAATACAGAGGCTAACATCTTAGACTACAGTGTGGAGGACTATGGACTAGTCCAAACTGATGAAGGATAAAAAGGAAATCTGGAACAGGGGCTAATGCGCACCTGGGCTAATGGCTACTGCGTATAGCCGCTATCTGCTGAAGCTGCAGAGAACATCAGTTAGAACGATGCACCATAGCACACAGGGAAGGCTGAAATACTGAAGGACAGTAGGGCCGATTACACATACGCACACCGATGAGACAGATGTTCTGGAGCACACTGGGCAATCTGTACAACTAGACCAAGGAGTGAGGCTGATTTACCAGAGCACACTGGGGACGCCGATACGCCAGTACAACACTATGAGGCATATACTCCAGATCATGCTGGGGAGGGTGAACAACCAGAGCACCTCGGTGACGCTATTGCAGAGGACCACGCTGAGGAAGATGATGCACTAAATAACACTTGTAGGCTGATCTCCTAGAACACAATACCTTAGACCACAGTGTGGAGGACGATGGACTAGACCAAACTGAGGTAGGATAAAATGGGAAATCTGGACCAGGGGCTATTGCGCAAGAAGGCCGCTATACATAGGCTCTTATGGGACTCTCTCCTTGCACCTGGGCTAAGGGCTACTGCGCAAGATTTTGGCTATAAATAGGCTCTTATGGGGAAAGGTAGCACAGGGTTTCGTGACCAAAAGGAAGCCAAGCACGTGGCTCGTGCGCAACATTGCGGCTGTATATAGGCTCTTATGGAGAAAGATGGCACAGGGCAGACATAGGAGATAAAGGGGACCTAATAGGGGCTGATCGCAGGATGTAGGCCGCGTGCAACTTCCTAGTGCTAAGACACCCCAGACAAGATGGTTGCTGAACATTTGGTTCTATGGGGTAAATTGAATTAGATGGACCAGGAAAACACACGGGTAACCAGAACACACTGGTGAGGCCAAAGCGCCAGGAGCATCTGTGATGCCTCTAGAGTAGCCCACACTGGGAAGGCTGATGTACAAAAACACACTCGGGGCGCTGATACACCACAGGGCACTGTGGAGCTGACACCCCTTAGCAGACCGGAGGAGCTGCTTGACCATAGTCAATGGGTACTAATGCACCGGAGCACATTGAGGACACTGATGGGAGAGAGCGCACTGTTGAAGGCGATGCACTATATGACCTTAGGGTGGATAATACACCAGACCGCACTGAGGAGGCTCATGCACCAGATCGCACTGATGACACTGATGGAGCAGAGCAAGTTGCTGAAGACGTTGCGCCAGAACAAAAACCTGGGAGGCATATTCACCAGACCATCCTGGGAAGGGTATTCAGCCTGAAACACCGAAGCACAGGTCGGGCTGAAGCTGCAGAGAACATCAGTTAGAGCGATGCACCATAGCACACTGGGAAGGGTGAAATACTGAAGGACAAAAGCACACAGATTGAGACAGATGCTCTAGAGCACATTGGGCAATCTGTACCACCAGACCAAAAAGGAAGGCTGATGAACCAGTGCACACTGGTGACGCCGATACGCCAGAACGACCCTATGACGCCTATACACCGATCATGCTGGGGAGGGTGAT
The DNA here is from genome assembly GCF_040414725.1 of Anabrus simplex. Classification (NCBI taxonomy): domain Eukaryota; kingdom Metazoa; phylum Arthropoda; class Insecta; order Orthoptera; family Tettigoniidae; genus Anabrus; species Anabrus simplex. Next base: position 913,962,654 of record NC_090266.1, on the reverse strand, counting down.
CATCCGGACAACTTTGTTGACGCTATTGCAGAGGCTCACACTGAGGTAGCTGATGCACCAGATAACCCTTGTGAGGCTGGTCTCCTAGAACACACTACAGAGGCTAACGCCTTATACCACAGTGTGGAGGGCGACGATCGGACGAGACCAAACTGGCGAGGGATATAAATTGAATTCTGGAACAGGGTTAATGCGCATGATGGCCGCTATGCATTCTCTCTTATGGGACTAACTCCTTGCACCTGAAGTACGGGCTACTGCGCATGGTGGTCGCTATACATGGGCTCTTATGGGACTAACGCCTTGCACCTGGGCTAGGGGTTACTGCCCAAGGTGGTGGTTATGCATAGTCTCTAATGGAGAAAGGTTGCGCGAGATGGTGTCCGCGTGCAACTTCCTAGTGCTAGTACACCCGAGGCTAGATGTTTACTGAATAAAGGTTATATGAGACTAAATCTAAGTATATTGACCGGGTGATAATAGCAGCTCACATTGTATAGCCCATATATAGACTTCCGAGTGTGGACAGCTCTACGGGCCTCACAGTTTTGCTCTGGCGCTTCGGCCTCACCAGTGTGTTCTGGTTACGTGTTGTGTTTTCCTTAGGCAGCCTTCTAGTTAAGGTCTATACGGATAGAGTATAGCAGTCGTCACGCATAGCACACTGGTGACGCCGATACACCAGAATGATCCTATGAGGCATATACACTAGATCATGCCGGGGAGGGTGAACAACCAGAGCACCTCGGTGACGCAATTGCTAAGGACCACACTGAGAAAGATGATGCACTAAACAACACTTGTAGGCTGATCTCCTAGAACACAATACAGAGGCTAACACCTTAGACTACAGTGTGGAGGACTATGGACTAGACCAAACTGATGAAGGTTAAAAAGGAAATCTGGACCAGGGGCTAATGCGCACCTGGGCTAATGGCTACTGCGTATAGCCGCTATCTGCTGAAGCTGCAGAGAACATCAGTTAGAACGATGCACCATAGCACACAGGGAAGGCTGAAATACTGAAGGACAGTAGGGTCGATTACACATACGCACACCGATGAGACAGATGTTCTGGAGCACACTGGGCAATCTGTACAACTAGACCAAGGAGTGAGGCTGATTTACCAGAGCACACTGGGGACACCGATACGCCAGTACGACCCTATGATCATATACACCAGATCATGCTGGGGAGGTTGAACAACCAGAGCACCTTGGTGACGCTATTGCAGAGGACCACGCTGAGGAAGATGATGCACTAAATAACACTTGTAGGCTGATCTCCTAGAACACAATACCTTAGACCACAGTGTGGAGGACGATGGACTAGACAAAACTGAGGTAGGATAAAATGGGAAATCTGGACCAGGGGCTTTGCGCAAGAAGGCGCCAGTACATAGGCTCTTATGGGACTCTCTCCTTGCACCTGGGCTAAGGGCTACTGCGCAAGATTTTGGCTATAAATAGGCTCTTATGGAGAAAGATGGCACAGGGCAGACATAGGAGATAAAGGGGACCTAATAGGGGCTGTTCGCAGGATGTAGGCCGCGTGCAACTTCCTAGTGCTAAGACACCCCAGACAAGATGGTTGCTGAACATTTGGTTCTATGGGGTAAATTGAATTAGATGGACCAGGAAAACACACGGGTAACCAGAACACACTGGTGAGGCCAAAGCGCCAGGAGCATCTGTGATGCCTCTAGAGTAGCCCACACTGGGAAGGCCGATGTACAAAAACACACTCGGGGCGCTGATACACCACAGGGCACTGTGGAGCTGACACCCCTTAGCAGACCGGAGGAGCTGCTTGACCATAGCTCAATGGGTGCTTATACACCGGAGCACATTGGGGACACTGATGGGAGAGAGCGCACTGTTGAAGGCGATGCACTATATTACCTTAGGGTGGTTAATACACCAGACCGCACTGAGGAGGCTCATGCACCAGATCGCACTGATGACACTGATGGAGCATAGCAGGTTACTGAACATGCGCCAGAGCAAAAACCTGGGAGGCATATTCACATACCATCCTGGGAAGGGTATTCAGGCAGAGCATACAGGTAACGCTAATGCACGAGACAACATTGGGAAGGCTCATCGAGCACACCTGGATAGCCTGAAACACCGAAGCACAGGTCGGGCTGAAGCTGCAGAGAACATCAGTTAGAGCGATGCACCATAGCACACTGGGAAGGGTGAAATACTGAAGGACAAAAGCACACAGATTGAGACAGATGCTCTAGAGCAATCTATACCACCAGACCAAAAAGGAAGGCTGATGAACCAGGGCACACTGGTGACGCCGATACGCCAGAACGACCCTATGACGCCTATACACCAGATAATGCTGGGGAGGGTGATCATCCAGACAACTTTGTTGACGCTATTGCAGAGGCTCACACTGAGGTAGCTGATGCACCAGATAACCTTTGTGAGGCTGGTCTCCTAGAACACACTACAGAGGCTAACGCCTTATACCACAGTGTGGAGGGCGACGAACGGACGAGACCAAACTGGCGGGGGATATAAATTGAATTCTGGAACAGGGTTAATGCGCATGATGGCCGCTATGCATTCTCTCTTATGGGACTAACTCCTTGCACCTGAAGTACGGGCTACTGCGCATGGTGGTCGCCATACATGGGCTCTTATGGGACTAACGCCTTGCACCTGGGCTAGGGGTTACTGCCCAAGGTGGTGGTTATACATAGACTCTAATGGAGAAAGGTTGCGCGAGATGGTGTCCGCGTGCAACTTCCTAGTGCTAGTACACCCGAGGCTAGATGTTTACTGAATAAAGGTTATATGAGACTAAATCTAAGTATATTGACCGGGTGATAATAGCAGCTCACATTGTATAGCCCATATATAGCCTTCCCAGTATGGACAGCTCTACGGGCCTCACAGTTTTGCTCTGGCGCTTCGGCCTCACAAGTGTGTTCTGGTTATGTGTTGTGTTTTCCTAAGGCAGCCTTCTAGTTAAGGTCTATACGGATAGAGTATAGCAGTCGTCACGCATAGCACACTGGTGACGCCGATACACCAGAACGATCCTATGAGGCATATACACTAGATCATGCAGGGGAGGGTGAACAACCAGAGCACCTCGGTGACGCTATTGCAGAGGACCACACTGAGGAAGATGATGCACTAAATAACACTTGGAGGCTAATCTCCTAGATCACAGTACAAAGGCTAACACTTCTGTTTTGGATTTCAGGAAGATCTAACCAATAGTTCATGTGAGCTCCTGAGGCAGCTCCGTAGAGATAGATCTATAAGAACAATGTATCACCATGAGCTTCTGGTCGATCTCCGTAAGTTTAGTCTCATATAACCAACGGTCAGGCACTATACTGCCTCGGGTGTCCTATCACTTGGAAGTTGCACGCGGCCAACATCTCGCGCAACCGCCCCTATGCCGTCTCCTTAATTACTATGTCCTTGTTTTCCCCATAGGAGCCTGTGTATAGCCGCTATCTGCTGAAGCTGCAGAGAACATCAGTTAGAACGATGCACCATAGCACGCAGGGAAGGCTGAAATACTGAAGGACAGTAGGGACGATTACACATACGCACACCGATGAGACAGATGTTCTAGAGCACACTGGGCAATCTGTACAACTAGACCAAGGAGTGAGGCTGATTTACGAGAGCACACTGGGGACGCCGATACGCCAGTACGACCCTATGAGGCATATACACCAGATCATGCTGGGGTGGGTGAACAACCAGAGCACCTCGGTGACGCTATTGCAGAGGACCACGCTGAGGAAGATGATGCACTAAATAACACTTGTGGGCTGATCTCCTAGAACACAATACCACAGTGTGCAGGACGATGGACTGAGGAAGGATAAAATGGGAATTCTGGACCAGGGGCTAATGCGCAAGAAGGCCGCTATACATACTCTATTATGGGAGTCTCTCCTTGCGCCTGGGCTAAGGGCTACTGCGCAAGATGGTGGCTATACATAGGCTCTTATAGAGAAACGTAGCACAGGGGTTCGTGAGCAAGAGAGCGGCTATACTTAGTCTCTTATAGAGGAAGCTAGCACGTGGGCACGTGCGCAACTAACGGCTATACATATTCTCTGATCTAGAAAGATGGCACAGGGGAGACATAGGAGAACGGAATAGGGGCTGATCGCAGAATGGAGGCCGCGTGCAACTTCCTACTGCTAGGACACCCCACATAAGATGGTTGCTGAACATTTGTGTCTATGGGGTAAATTGAATTAGATGGACCAGGAAAACAACGGGTAACCAGAACACACTGGTGAGGCCGAAGCGCCAGAGGCAAACTGTGATGCCTCTAGAGCAGCCCACACTGGGAAGGCTGATGTACCAAACCACACTCGGGGCGCTGATACACCACAGGGCACTGTGGAGCTGGCAACCCGCAACACACCGGAGGAGCTGCTTGAACATATCTCAATGGGAGCACCGGAGCACATTGGGGACACTGATGATAGAGAGCGCACTGAGGAGGCTCATGGACCAGATCGCACTGATTACACTGATGGAGCAGAGCAGGGTGCTGAAGACGATGCGCCAGAGCAAAAACCTGTGAAGCACATTCACCAGACCATACTGGAAAGGGTATTCAATCAGAGAATACTGGTAACGGTAATGAACGGGACAACGTTGGAAAGGCTCATCGAGCACACCTGGGTTGCCTGAAACATCGAAGCACAGGTCGGGCTGAAGCTGCAGATAACTTCAGTTAGAACGATGCACCATAGCACACCGATGAGACAGATGTTCTAGAGCACACTGGGCAATCTGTACAACTAGACCAAGGAGTGAGGCTGATATACTAGAGCACACTGGGGACGCCGATACGCCAGTACGACCCTATTAGGTAAATGCACCAGATCATGCTGGGGAGGTTGAACAACCAGAGCAGCTCGGTGACGCTATTGCTAAGGACCACACTGAGGAAGATGATGCACTAAACAACACTTGTAGGCCGATCTCCTACAACACAATACAGAGTCTAACACCTTAGACTACAGTGTGGAGGACTATGTACTATACCAAACTGATGAAAGATAAAAAGGAAATCTGGACCAGTGGCTAATGCGCACCTGGACTAATGGCTACTGCGTATAGCCGCTATCTGCTGAAGCTGCAGAGAACATCAGTTAGAACGATGCACCATAGCACACAGGGAAGGCTGAAATACTGAAGGACAGTAGGGTCGATTACACATACGCACACCGATGAGACAGATGTTCTGGAGCACACTGGGCAACCTGTACAACTAGACCAAGGAGTGAGGCTGATTTACCAGAGCACACTGGGGACGCCGATACGCCAGTACGACCCTATGAGGCATATACACCAGATCATGCTGGGGAGGGTGAACAACCAGAGCACCTCGGTGACGCTATTGCAGAGGACAACGCTGAGGAAGATGATGCACTAAATAGCACTAGTAGGCTGATCTCCTAGAACACAATACAGAGGCTAACACCTTAGACCACAGTGTGGAGGACGATGGACTAGACCAAACTGAGGTAGTATAAAATGGGAAATCTGGACCAGGGGCTATTGCGAAAGAAGGCCGCTATACATAGGCTCTTATGGGACTCTCTTCCTGCACCTGGCCTAAGGGCTACTGCGCAAGATTTTGGCTATAAATAGGCTCTTATAGAGAAAGATAGCACAGGGTTTCGTGACCAAAAGGAAGCTAAGCACGTGGCTCGTGCGCAACATTGCGGCTGTATATAGGCTCTTATGGAGAAAGATGGCACAGGGCAGACATAGGAGATAAAGGGGACCTAATAGGGGCTGTTCGCAGGATGTAGGCCGCGTGCAACTTCCTAGTGCTAAGACACCCCAGACAAGATGGTTGCTGAACATTTGGTTCTATGGGGTAAATTCAATTAGATGGACCAGGAAAACACACGGGTAACCAGAACACACTGGTGAGGCCAAAGCGCCAGGAGCATCTGTGATGCCTCTAGAGTAGCCCACACTGGGAAGGCTGATGTACAAAAACACACTCGGGGCGCTGATACACCACAGGGCACTGTGGAGCTGACACCCCTTAGCAGACCGGAGGAGCTGCTTCAATGGGTACTAATGCACCGGAGCACATTGAGGACACTGATGGGAGAGAGCGCACTGTTGAAGGCGATGCACTATATGACCTTAGGGTGGATAATACACCAGACCGCACTGAGGAGGCTCATGCACCAGATCGCACTGATGACACTGATGGAGCAGAGCAAGTTGCTGAAGACGTTGCGCCAGAGCAAAAACCTGGGAGGCAGGCATATTCACCAGACCATCCTGGGAAGGGTATTCAGGCAGAGCATACAGGTAACGCTAATGCACGAGACAACATTGGGAAGGCTCATCGAGCACACCTGGGTAGCCTGAAACACCGAAGCACAGGTCGGGCTGAAGCTGCAGAGAACATCAGTTAGAGCGATGCACCATAGCACACTGGGAAGGGTGAAATACTGAAGGACAAAAGCACACAGATTGAGACAGACGCTCTAGAGCACATTGGCAATCTGTACCACCAGACCAAAAAGGAAGGCTGATGAACCAGTGCACACTGGTGACGCCGATACGCCAGAACGACCCTATGACGCCTATACACCAGATCATGCTGGGGAGGGTGATCATCCAGACAACTTTGTTGACGCTATTGCAGAGACTCACACTGAGGTAGCTGATGCACCAGATAACCCTTGTGAGGCTGGTCTCCTAGAACACACTACAGAGGCTAACGCCTTATACCACAGTGTGGAGGGCGACGAACGGACGAGACCAAACTGGCGAGGGATATAAATTGAATTCTGGAACAGGGTTAATGCGCATGATGGCCGCTATACATTCTCTCTTATGGGAGTAACTCCTTGCACCTGAAGTATGGGCTACTGCGCATGGTGGCCGCTATACATTGGCTCTTATGGGATCAACTCCTTACACCAGGGCTAGGGGCTACTGCCCCAGGTGGTGGTTATACATAGACTCTAATGGAGAAATGTTGCACGAGATGGTGTCTGCATGTAACTTCCTAGTGCTAGACAACCGAGGCTAGATGTTTACTGAACAATGGTTATATGAGACTAAATTAAGTAGATTGACTTGGAGATAATGGCGCTCACATTATATAGCCTATATATAGCTTGCGCAGTAGCCCCAAGCCCAGGTGCAAGAAGTTAGTCCCATAAGAGCCCAAGTATAGCGGCCATCTTGCGAATTACCCCCTGTTCCAGAATTCACTTTTTATCCCTCCAAAATTTGGCGTAGTCCATTGGCTTCCACACTGTGGTATAAGACGTTAGCCTCTGTAGTGTGTTCTAGGTAATCAGCCTCATAAGTGTTATTTAGTGCATCAGCTTCCACAATGTGATCCTCTGCAACAGCGACACCAAAGTGCTGTGGTTGTTCAGCCTCCGCAGCATGATCCAGTGTATAGGTCTCATGGGGTCGTTCTGTTGTTCTCTGCAGCTTCAGCCCGACTGTGCTTCGGTGTTTCAGTGCACTGTGGTCTATCAGGTCCCCGAATGTCAGCTGGTACATTAGCCATCCCAGTCTGGACAGCTCTACGGGCCTCACAGTTTTGCTCTGTTGCTTCGGCCTCACCAGTGTGTTCTGGTTACGTGTTGTGTATTCCTGAGGCAGCCTTCTAGTTAAGGTATAGAGGAATAGAGTATAGCAGTCGTCACGCATAGCACACTCGTGACGCCGATACGCCAGAACGATCCTATGAGGCATATACACTAGATCATGCAGGAGATGGTGAACAACCAGAGCACCTCGGTGACGCTATTGCAGAGGACAACACTGAGGAAGAAGATGCACTAGATAACACTTGTAGCCTGATCTGCTAGAACAAAGTACAAAGGCTAACACTTCTGTTCTGGAATATCAGGATGATCAAACCAATAATTCATAAGTAGACAATGTGAGCTCCTGATGAGCTTCTGGTCAATCTCCTTAATTTTAGTCTCATGTAACCAAAGGTGCCTCGGTGTCCTATCACTTGGAAATTGCACGCGGCCACCATCTCGCGCAACCCCCCATATGATGTCTCAATAAATACTATGTGCTAGTTTTCCCCATAGGAGCCTGCGTATAGCCGGTATATGCTGAAACTGCAGAGAACATCAGTTATAACGATGCACCATAGCACGCAGGGAAGGCTGAAATACTGAAGGACAGTAGGGACGATTACACATACGCACACCGATGAGACAGATGTTCTACAGCCCACTGGGCAATCTGTACAACTAGACCAAGGAGTGAGGCTGATATACTAGATCACACTGGGGACGCCGATACGCCAGTACGACCCTATGAGGCAAATGCACCATATCATGCTGGGGAGGTTGAACAGCCAGAGCACCTCGGGGACGCTATTGCTAAGGAAGATGATGCACTAAATAGCACTTGTAGGCTGATCTCCTAGAACACAATACAGAGGCTATTACCTTAGACTACAGTGTGGAGGACTATGGACTAGACCAAACTGATGAAGGATAAAATGAGAAATCTGGACCAGGGGCTAATGCGCACCTGGGCTAAGGGCTACTGCGTATAGCCGCTATCTGCTGAAGCTGCAGAGAACATCAGTTAGATCGATGCACCATAGCACACAGGGAAGGCTGAAATACTGAAGGACAGTAGGGGCGATTACACATACGCACACAGATGAGACAGATGTTCTAGAGCACACTGGTCTATCTGTGCAACTAGACCAAGGAGTGAGGCTGATATACTAGAGCACACTGTTTTGGAATTTCAGGATGATCAAAGCAATAGTTCATAGGTTCACAATGTGAGCTCCTGAGGCAGCTCCGTAGAGATAGATCTATAAGAACAATGTATCACCATGAGCTTCTGGTCCATCTCCGTAATTTTAGTCTCATATAACCAAAGGTCAGGCACTATACTGCCTCGGGTGTCCTATCACTGGGAAATTGCACGCGGCCAGCACCTGGCGCAACCGCCCCTATGCCGTCTCCTTAAATACTATGTGCTAGTGTTCCCCATAGGAGCCTATGTATAGCCGCTATCTCTGAAGCTGCAGAGAACATCAGTTAGAACGATGCACCATAGCACACAGGGAAGGCTGAAATACTGAAGGACAGTAGGGACGATTACTTATACGCACACCGATGAGACAGATGTTCTAGAGCACACTGGTCTATCTGTGCAACTAGACCAAGGAGTGAGGCTGATATACCAGAGCACACTGGTGGCGCCGATACGCCAGTACGACCCCATGAGGCATATACACCAGATCATGCTGGGGAGGGTGGACAACCAGAGCACCTCGGTGACACTGTTGCAGAGGACCTCACTGAGGAAGATGAAGCACTAAATAACACTTGTGTGCTGATCTCCTAGAACACAATACAAAGGCTAACACCTTATACCACAGTGTGGAGGACGATGGACTAGACCAAACTGAGGAAGGATAAAATGGGAATTCTGGACCAGGAGCTAATGCGCAAGAAGGCCGCTATACATACTCTCTTATGGGAGTCTCTCCTTGCGACGTAGCACAGGGGTTCGTGAGCAAGAGAGCGGCTATACTTAGTCTCTTATAGAGGAAGCTAGCACGTGGGCACGTGCGCAACTAACGGCTATACATATTCTCTGATCTAGAACGATGGCACAGGGGAGACATAGGAGAACGGAATAGGGGCTGATCGCAGAATGGAGGCCGCGTGCAACTTCCTACTGCTAGGACACCCCACATAAGATGGTTGCTGAACATTTGTGTCTATGGGGTAAATTGAATTAGATGGACCAGGAAAACAACGGGTAACCATAACACACTGGTGAGGCCGAAGCGCCAGAGGCAAACTGTGATGCCTCTAGAGCAGCCCACACTGGGAAGGCTGATGTACCAAAAAACACTCGGGGCGCTGATACACCACAGGGCACTGTGGAGCTGGCACCCCGCAACACACCGGAGGAGCTGCTTGAACATATCTCAATGGGAGCACCGGAGCACATTGGGGACACTGATGATAGAGAGCGCACTGAGGAGGCTCATGGACCAGATCGCACTGATTACACTGATGGAGCAGAGCAGGGTGCTGAAGACGATGCGCCAGAGCAAAAACCTGTGAAGCACATTCACCAGACCATACTGGAAAGGGTATTCAATCAGAGAATACTGGTAACGGTAATGAACGGGACAACATTGGAAAGGCTCATCGAGCACACCTGGGTTGCCTGAAACATCGAAGCACAGGTCGGGCTGAAGCTGCAGATAACTTCAGTTAGAACGATGCACCATAGCACACCGATGAGACAGATGTTCTACAGCACACTGGGCAATCTGTACAACTAGACCAAGGAGTGAGGCTGATATACTAGAGCACACTGGGGACGCCGATACGCCAGTACGACCCTATGAGGTAAATGCACCAGATCATGCTGGGGAGGTTGAACAACCAGAGCACCTCGGTGACGCTATTGCAGAGGACCACGCTGAGGAAGATGATGCACTAAATAACACTTGTAGGCTGATCTCCTAGAACACAATACAGAGGCTAACACCTTAGACCACAGTGTGGAGGACGATGGACTAGACCAAACTGAGGTAGTATAAAATGGGAAATCTGGACCAGGGGCTATTGCGCAAGAAGGCCGCTATACATAGGCTCTTATGAGACTCTCTCCTTGCACCTGGGCTAAGGGCTACTGCGCAAGATTTTGGCTATAAATAGGCTCTTATAGAGAAAGTTAGCACAGGGTTTCGTGGCCAAAAGGAAGCTAAGCACGTGGCTCGTGCGCAACATTGCGGCTGTATATAGGCTCTTATGGAGAAAGATGGCACAGGGCAGACATAGGAGATAAAGGGGACCTAATAGGGGCTGATCGCAGGATGTAGGCCGCGTGCAACTTCCTGGTGCTAAGACACCCCAGACAAGATGGTTGCTGAACATTTGGTTCTATGGGGTAAATTGAATTAGATGGACCAGGAAAACACACGGGTAACCAGAACACACTGGTGAGGCCAAAGCGCCAGGAGCATCTGTGATGCCTCTAGAGTAGCCCACACTGGGAAGGCTGATGTACAAAAACACACTCGGGGCGCTGATACACCACAGGGCACTGTGGAGCTGACACCCCTTAGCAGACAGGAGGAGCTGCTTGACCATAGTTCAATGGGTACTAATGCACCGGAGCACATTGAGGAAACTGATGGGAGAGAGCGCACTGTTGAAGGCGATGCACTATATGACCTTAGGGTGGATAATACACCAGACCGCACTGAGGAGGCTCATGCACCAGATCGCACTGATGACACTGATGGAGCAGAGCAAGTTGCTGAAGACGTTGCGCCAGAGCAAAAACCTGGGAGGCAGGCATATTCACCAGACCATCCTGGGAAGGGTATTCAGGCAGAGCATACAGGTAACGCTAATGCACGAGACAACATTGGGAAGGCTCATCGAGCACACCTGGGTAGCCTGAAACACCGAAGCACAGGTCGGGCTGAAGCTGCAGAGAACATCAGTTAGAGCGATGCACCATAGCACACTGGGAAGGGTGAAATACTGAAGGACAAAAGCACACAGATTGAGACAGATGCTCTAGAGCACATTGGCAATCTGTACCACCAGACCAAAAAGGAAGGCTGATGAACCAGTGCACACTGGTGACGCCGATACGCCAGAACGACCCTATGACGCCTATACACCAGATCATGCTGGGGAGGGTGATCATCCAGACAACTTTGTTGACGCTATTGCAGAGGCTCACACTGAGGTAGCTGATGCACCAGATAACCCTTGTGAGGCTGGTCTCCTAGAACACACTACAGAGGCTAACGCCTTATACCACAGTGTGGAGGGCGACGAACGGACGAGACCAAACTGGCGAGGGATATAAATTGAATTCTGGAACTGGGTTAATGCGCATGATGGCCGCTATACATTCTCACTTATGGGACTAACTCCTTGCACCTGAAGTATGGGCTACTGCGCATGGTGGCCGCTATACATTGGCTCTTATGGGATCAACTCCTTACACCTGGGCTAGGGGCTACTGCCCCAGGTGGTGGTTATACATAGACTCTAATGGAGAAATGTTGCACGAGATGGTGTCTGCATGTAACTTCCTCGTGCTAGACAACCGAGGCTAGATGTTTACTGAACAATGGTTATATGAGACTAAATTTAAGTAGATTGACTTGGAGATAATGGCGCTCACATTATATAGCCTATATATAGCTTGCGCAGTAGCCCCAAGCCCAGGTGCAAGAAGTTAGTCCCATAAGAGCCCAAGTATAGCGGCCATCTTGCGAATTACCCCCTGTTCCAGAATTCACTTTTTATCCCTCCAAAATTTGGCGTAGTCCATTGGCTTCCACACTGTGGTATAAGACGTTAGCCTCTGTAGTGTGTTCTAGGTAATCAGCCTCATAAGTGTTATTTAGTGCATCAGCTTCCACAATGTGATCCTCTGCAACAGCGACACAAAGGTGCTGTGGTTGTTCAGCCTCCGCAGCATGATCCAGTGTATAGGTCTCATGGGGTCGTTCTGTTGTTCTCTGCAGCTTCAGCCCGACTGTGCTTCGGTGTTTCAGTGCACTGTGGTCTATCAGGTCCCCGAATGTCAGCTGGTACATTAGCCATCCCAGTCTGGACAGCTCTACGGGCCTCACAGTTTTGCTCTGTTGCTTCGGCCTCACCAGTGTGTTCTGGTTACGTGTTGTGTATTCCTGAGGCAGCCTTCTAGTTAAGGTCGAGAGGAATAGAGTATAGCAGTCGTCACGCATAGCACACTCGTGACGCCGATACGCCAGAACGATCCTATGAGGCATATACACTAGATCATGCAGGAGATGGTGAACAACCAGAGCACCTCGGTGACGCTATTGCTAAGGACCACACTGAGGAAGATGATGCACTAAACAACACTTGTAGGCCGATCTCCTAGAACACAATACAGAGGCTAACACCTTAGACCACAGTGTGGAGGACGATGGACTAGACCAAACTGAGGTAGTATAAAATGGGAAATCTGGACCAGGGACTATTGCGCAAGAAGGCCGCTATACATAGGCTCTTATGGGACTCTCTCCTTGCACCTGGGCTAAGGGCTACTGCGCAAGATTTTGGCTATAAATAGGCTCTTATAGAGAAAGGTAGCACAGGGTTTCGTGACCAAAAGGAAGCTAAGCACGTGGCTCGTGCGCAACATTGCGGCTGTATGTAGGCTCTTATGGAGAAAGGTGGCACAGGGCAGACATAGGAGATACAGGGGACCTAATAGGGGCTGATCGCAGGATGTAGGCCGCGTGGAACTTCCTAGTGCTAAGACACCCCAGACAAGGTGGTTGCTGAACATTTGGTTCTTGGGGTAAATTGAATTAGATGGACCAGGAAAACACACGGGTAACCAGAACACACTGGTGAGGCCAAAGCGCCAGGAGCATCTGTGATGCCTCTAGAGTAGCCCACACTGGGAAGCTGATGTACAAAAACACACTCGGGGCGCTGATACACCACAGGGCACTGTGGAGCTGACACCCCTTAGCAGACCGGAGGAGCTGCTTGACCATAGTTCAATGGGTACTAATGCACCGGAGCACATTGAGGACACTGGTGGGAGAGAGCGCACTGTTGAAGGCGATGCACTATATGTCCTTAGGGTGGATAATACACCAGACCGCACTGAGGAGGCTCATGCACCAGATCGCACTGATGACACTGATGGAGCAGAGCAAGTTGCTGAAACGTTGCGCCAGAGCAAAAAACCTGGGAGGCATATTCACCAGACCATCCTGGGAAGGGTATTCAGGCAGAGCATACAGGTAACGCTAATGCACGAGACAACATTGGGAAGGCTCATCGAGCACACCTGGGTAGCCTGAAACACCGAAGCACAGGTCGGGCTAAAGCTGCAGAGAACATCAGTTAGAGCGATGCACCATAGCACACTGGGAAGGGTGAAATACTGAAGGACAAAAGCACACAGATTGAGACAGATGCTCTAGAGCACATTGGGCAATCTGTACCACCAGACCAAAAAGGAAGGCTGATGATCAGTGCACACTGGTGACGCCGATACGCCAGAACGACCCTATGACGCCTATACACCAGATCATGCTGGGGAGGGTGATCATCCAGACAACTTTGTTGACGCTATTGCAGAGGCTCACACTGAGGTAGCTGATGCACCAGATAACCCTTGTGAGGCTGGTCTCCTAGAACACACTACAGAGACTAACGCCTTATACCACAGTGTGGAGGGCGACGAACGGACGAGACCAAACTGGCGAGGGATATAAATTGAATTCTGGAACAGGGTTAATGCGCATGATGGCCGCTATACATTCTCTCTCTTATGGGACTAACTCCTTGCACCTGAAGTATGGGCTACTGCGCATGGTGGCCGCTATACATTGGCTCTTATGGGATCAACTCTTACACCTGGGCTAGGGGCTACTGCCCCAGGTGGTGGTTATACATAGACTCTAATGGAGAAATGTTGCACGAGATGGTGTCTGCATGTAACTTCCTAGTGCTAGACAACCGAGGCTAGATGTTTACTGAACAATGGTTATATGAGACTAAATTTAAGTAGTTTGACTTGGAGATAATGGCGCTCACATTATATAGCCTATATATAGCTTGCGCAGTAGCCCCAAGCCCAGGTGCAAGAAGTTAGTCCCATAAGAGCCCAAGTATAGCGGCCATCTTGCGAATTACCCCCTGTTCCAGAATTCACTTTTTATCCCTCCAAAATTTGGCGTAGTCCATTGGCTTCCACACTGTGGTATAAGACGTTAGCCTCTGTAGTGTGTCCTAGGTAATCAGCCTCATAAGTGTTATTTAGTGCATCAGCTTCCACAATGTGATCCTCTGCAACAGCGACACCAAGGTGCTGTGGTTGTTCAGCCTCCGCAGCATGATCCAGTGTATAATTCTCATGGGGTCGTTCTGTTGTTCTCTGCAGCTTCAGCCCGACTGTGCTTGCGTGTTTCAGTGCACTGTGGTCTATCAGGTCCCCGAATGTCAGCTGGTACATTAGCCTTCCCAGTGTGGACAGCTCTACGGGCCTCACAGTTTTGCTCTGTTGCTTCGGCCTCACCAGTGTGTTCTGGTTACGTGTTGTGTATTCCTGAGGCAGCCTTCTAGTTAAGGTCTAGAGGAATAGAGTATAGCAGTCGCCACGCATAGCACACTCGTGACGCCGATACGCCAGAACGATCCAATGAGGCATATACACTAGATCATGCAGGAGATGGTGAACAACCAGAGCACCTCGGTGACGCTATTGCAGAGGACAACACTGAGGAAGAAGATGCACTAAATAACACTTGTAGGCTGATCTGCTAGAACAAAGTACAAAGGCTAACACCTTAGACTACAGTGTGGAGGACTATGGACTAGACGAAACTGATGAAGGATAAAAAGGAAATCTGGACCAGGGGCTAATGCGCACCTGGGCTAATGGCTACTGCGTATAGCCGCTATCTGCTGAAGCTGCAGAGAACATCAGTTAGAACGATGCACCATAGCACACAGGGAAGGCTGAAATACTGAAGGACAGTAGGGTCGATTACACATACGCACACCGATGAGACAGATGTTCTGGAGCACACTGGGCAACCTGTACAACTAGACCAAGGAGTGAGGCTGATTTACCAGAGCACATTGGGGACGCCGATACGCCTTTACGACCCTATGAGGCATATAAACCAGATCATGCTGGGGAGGGTGAACAACCAGATCACCTCGGTGACGCTATTGCAGAGGACCACGCTGAGGAAGATGATGCACTAAATATCACTTGTAGGCTGATCTCCTAGAACACAATACAGAGGCTAACACCTTAGACCACAGTGTGGAGGACGATGGACTAGACCAAACTGAGTTAGGATAAAATGGGAAATCTGGACCAGGGGCTATTGCGCAAGAAGGCCGCTATACATAGGCTCTTATGGGACTCTCTCCTTGCACCTGGGCTAAGGGCTACTGCGCAAGATTTTGGCTATAAATAGGCTCTTATAGAGAAAGGTAGCACAGGGTTTCGTGACCAAAAGGAAGCTAAGCACGTGGTTCGTGCGCAACATTGCGGCTGTATATAGGCTCTTATGGAGAATGATGGCACAGGGCAGACATAGGAGATAAAGGGGACCTAATAGGGGCTGATCGCAGGATGTAGGCCGCGTGCAACTTCCTAGTGCTAAGACACCCCAGACAAGATGGTTGCTGAACATTTGGTTCTATGGGGTAAATTGAATTAGATGGACCAGGAAAACACACGGGTAACCAGAACACACTGGTGAGGCCAAAGCGCCAGGAGCAACTGTGATGCCTCTAGAGTAGCCCACACTGGGAAGGCTGATGTACAAAAACACACTCGGGGCGCTGATACACCACAGGGCACTGTTGAGCTGACACCCCTTAGCAGACCGGAGGAGCTGCTTCAATGGGTACTAATGCACCGGAGCACATTGAGGAAACTGATGGGAGAGAGCGCACTGTTGAAGGCGATGCACTATATGACCTCAGGGTGGATAATACACCAGACCGCACTGAGGAGGCTCATGCACCAGATCGCACTGATGACACTGATGGAGCAGAGCAAGTTGCTGAAGACGTTGCGCCAGAGCAAAAACCTGGGAGGCAGGCATATTCACCAGACCATCCTGGGAAGGGTATTCAGGCAGAGCATACAGGTAACGCTAATGCACGAGACAACATTGGGAAGGCTCATCGAGCACACCTGGGTAGCCTGAAACACCGAAGCACAGGTCGGGCTGAAGCTGCAGAGAACATCAGTTAGAGCGATGCACCATAGCACACTGGGAAGGGTGAAATACTGAAGGACAAAAGCACACAGATTGAGACAGATGCTCTAGAGCACATTGGCAATCTGTACCACCAGACCAAAAAGGAAGGCTGATGAACCAGTGCACACTGGTGACGCCGATACGCCAGAACGACCCTATGACGCCTATACACCAGATCATGCTGGGGAGGGTGATCATCCAGACAACTTTGTTGACGCTATTGCAGAGGCTCACACTGAGGTAGCTGATACACCAGATAACCCTTGTGAGGCTGGTCTCCTAGAACACACTACAGAGGCTAACGCCTTATACCACAGTGTGGAGGGCGACGAACGGACGAGACCAAACTGGCGAGGGATATAAATTGAATTGTGGAACAGGGTTAATGCGCATGATGGCCGCTATACATTGGCTCTTATGGGATCAACTCCTTACACCTGGGCTAGGGGCTACTGCCCCAGGTGGTGGTTATACATAGACTCTAATGGAGAAATGTTGCACGAGATGGTGTCTGCATGTAACTTCCTAGTGCTAGACAACCGAGGCTAGATGTTTACTGAACAATGGTTATATGAGACTAAATTTAAGTAGATTGACTTGGAGATAATGGCAGCTCACATTATATAGCCTATATATAGCTTGCGCAGGTGCAAGAAGTTAGTCCCATAAGAGCCCAAGTATAGCGGCCATCTTGCGCATTACCCCCTGTTCCAGAATTCACTTTTTATTCCTCCATAATTTGGCGTAGTCCATTGGCTTCCACACTGTGGTATAAGACGTTAGCCTCTGTAGTGTGTTCTAGGTAATCACCCTCATAAGTGTTATTTAGTGCACCAGCTTCCACAATGTGATCCTCTGCAACAGCGACACCAAGGTGCTGTGGTTTTTCAGCCTCCGCAGCATGATCCAGTGTATAGGTCTCATGGGGTCGTTCTGTTGTTCTCTGCAGCTTCAGCCCGACTGTGCTTCGGTGTTTCAGTGCACTGTGGTCTATCAGGTCCCCGAATGTCAGCTGGTACATTAGCCTTCCCAGTGTGGACAGCTCTACGGGCCTCACAGTTTTGCTCTGTTGCTTCGGCCTCACCAGTGTGTTCTGGTTACGTGTTGTGTATTCCTGAGGCAGCCTTCTAGTTAAGGTCTAGAGGAATAGAGTATAGCAGTCGTCACGCATAGCACACTCGTGACGCCGATACGCCAGAACGATCCTATGAGGCATATACACTAGATCATGCAGGAGATGGTGAACAACCAGAGCACCTCGGTGACGCTATTGCAGAGAACAACACTGAGGAAAGAAGATGCACTAAATAACACTTGTAGGCTGATCTGCTAGAACAAAGTACAAAGGCTGGAATATCAGGATGATCAAACCAATAATTCATAAGTAGACAATGTGAGCTCCTGATGAGCTTCTGGTCCATCTCCTTAATTTTAGTCTCATGTAACCAAAGGTGCCTCGGGTGTCCTATCACTTGGAAATTGCACGCGGCCACCATCTCGCGCAACCCCCCATATGATGTCTCAATAAATACTATGTGCTAGTTTTCCCCATAGGAGCCTGCGTATAGCCGCTATATGCTGAAACTGCAGAGAACATCAGTTATAACGATGCACCATAGCACGCAGGGAAGGCTGAAATACTGAAGGACAGTAGGGACGATTACACTTACGCACACCGATGAGACAGATGTTCTAGAGCACACTGGTCTATCTGTGCAACTAGACCAAGGAGTGAGGCTGATATACTAGAGCACACTGTTTTGGAATTTCAGGATGATCAAACCAATAGTTCATAGGTTCACAATGTGAGCTCCTGAGGCAGCTTCGTAGAGATAGATCTATAAGAACAATGTATCACCATGAGCTTCTGGTCCATCTCCGTAATTTTAGTCTCATATAACCAAAGGTCAGGCACTATACTGCCTCGGGTGTCCTATCACTTGGAAATTGCACGCGGCCAGCACCTGGCGCAACCGCCCCTATGCCGTCTCCTTAAATACTATGTGCTAGTGTTCCCCATAGGAGCCTGTGTATAGCCGCTATCTCTGAAGCTGCAGAGAACATCGGTTAGAACGATGCACCATAGCACACAGGGAAGGCTAAAATACTGAAGGACAGTAGGGACGATTACACATACGCACACCGATGAGACAGATGTTCTAGAGCACACTGGTCTATCTGTGCAACTAGACCAAGGAGTGAGGCTGATATACTAGAGCACACTGGTGGCGCCGATACGCCAGTACGACCCTATGAGGCATATACACCAGATCATGCTGGGGAGGGTGAACAACCAGAGCACCTCGGTGACACTGTTGCAGAGGACCACACTGAGGAAGATGAAGCACTAAATAACACTTGTGGGCTGATCTCCTAGAACACAATACAAAGGCTAACACCTTATACCACAGTGTGGAGGACGAGGGACTAGACCAAACTGAGGAAGGATAAAATGGGAATTCTGGACCAGGGGTTAATGCGCAAGAAGGCCGCTATACATACTCTCTTATGGGAGTCTCTCCTTGCGCCTGGGCTAAGGGCTACTGCGCAAGATGGTGGCTATACATAGGCTCTTATAGAGAAAGGTAGCACAGGGGTTCGTGAGCAAGAGAGCGGCTATACATATTCTCTGATCTAGAAAGATGGCACAGGGGAGACATAGGAGAACGGAATAGGGTCTGATCGTAGAATGGAGGCCACGTGCAACTTCCTACTGCTAGGACACCCCACATAAGATGGTTGCTGAACATTTGTGTCTATGGGGTAAATTGAATTAGATGGACCAGGAAAACAACGGGTAACCAAAACACACTGGTGAGGCCGAAGCGCCAGAGGCAAACTGTGATGCCTCTAGAGCAGCCGCACTGGGAAGGCTGATGTACCGAACCACACTCGGGGCGCTGATACACCACAGGGCACTGTGGAGCTGGCACCCCGCAACACACCGGAGGAGCTGCTTGAACACAGCTCAATGGGAGCACCGGAGCACATTGGGAACACTGATGATAGAGAGCGCACTGAGGAGGCTCATGGACCAGATCGCACTGATTACACTGATGGAGCAGAGCAGGGTGCTGAAGACGATGCGCCAGAGCAAAAACCTGTGAAGCACATTCACCAGACCATACTGGAAAGGGTATTCAATCAGAGAATACTGGTAACGGTAATGAACGGGACAACATTGGAAAGGCTCATCGAGCACACCTGGGTTGCCTGAAACATCGAAGCACAGGTCGGGCTGAAGCTGCAGATAACTTCAGTTAGAACGATGCACCATAGCACACCGATGAGTCAGATGTTCTAGAGCACACTGGGCAATCTGTACAACTAGACCAAGGAGTGAGGCTGATATACTAGAGCACACTGGGGACGCCGATACGCCAGTACGACCCTATGAGGTAAATGCACCAGATCATGCTGGGGAGGTTGAACAACCAGAGCACCTCGGTGACGCTATTGCTAAGGACCACACTGAGGAAGATAATGCACTAAACAACACTTGTAGGCCGATCTCCTAGAACACAATACAGAGTCTAACACCTTAGACTACAGTGTGGAGGACTATGTACTAGACCAAACTGAGGAAGGATAAAAAGGAAATCTGGACCAGTGGCTAATGCGCACCTGGGCTAATGGCTACTGCGTATAGCCGCTATCTGCTGAAGCTGCAGAGAACATCAGTTAGAACGATGCACCATAGCACACAGGGAAGGCTGAAATACTGAAGGACAGTAGGGTCGATTACACATACGCACACCGATGAGACAGATGTTCTGGAGCACACTGGGCAACCTGTACAACTAGACCAAGGAGTGAGGCTGATTTACCAGAGCACACTGGGGACGCCGATACGCCAGTACGACCCTATGAGGCATATACACCAGATCATGCTGGGGAGGGTGAACAACCAGAGCACCTCGGTGACGCTATTGCAGAGGACCACGCTGAGGAAGATTATGCACTAAATAGCACTTGTAGGCTGATCTCCTAGAACACAATACAGAGGCTAACACCTTAGACCACAGTGTGGAGGACGATGGACTAGACCAAACTGAGGTAGTATAAAATGGGAAATCTGGACCAGGGGCTATTGCGCAAGAAGGCCGCTATACATAGGCTCTTATGGGACTCTCTCCTTGCACCTGGGCTAAGGGCTACTGCGCAAGATTTTGGCTATAAATAGGCTCTTATAGAGAAAGGTAGCACAGGGTTTCGTGACCAAAAGGAAGCTAAGCACGTGGCTCGTGCGCAACATTGCGGCTGTATATAGGCTCTTATGGAGAAAGATGGCACAGGGCAGACATAGGAGATAAAGGGGACCTAATAGGGGCTGTTCGCAGGATGTAGGCCACGTGCAACTTCCTAGTGCTAAGACACCCCAGACAAGATGGTTGCTGAACATTTGGTTCTATGGGGTAAATTCAATTAGATGGACCAGGAAAACACACGGGTAACCAGAACACACTGGTGAGGCCAAAGCGCCAGGAGCATCTGTGATGCCTCTAGAGTAGCCCACACTGGGAAGGCTGATGTACAAAAACACACTCGGGGCGCTGATACACCACAGGGCACTGTGGAGCTGACACCCCTTAGCAGACCGGAGGAGCTGCTTCAATGGGTACTAATGCACCGGAGCACATTGAGGACACTGATGGGAGAGAGCGCACTGTTGAAGGCGATGCACTATATGACCTTAGGGTGGATAATACACCAGACCGCACTGAGGAGGCTCATGCACCAGATCGCATTGATGACACTGATGGAGCAGAGCAAGTTGCTGAAGACGTTGCGCCAGAGCAAAAACCTGGGAGGCAGGCATATTCACCAGACCATCCTGGGAAGGGTATTCAGGCAGAGCATACAGGTAACGCTAATGCACGAGACAACATTGGGAAGGCTCATCGAGCACACCTGGATAGCCTGAAACACCGAAGCACAGGTCGGGCTGAAGCTGCAGAGAACATCAGTTAGAGCGATGCACCATAGCACACTGGGAAGGGTGAAATACTGAAGGACAAAAGCACACAGATTGAGACAGATGCTCTAGAGCACATTGGGCAATCTGTACCACCAGACCAAAAAGGAAGGCTGATGAACCAGTGCACACTGGTGACGCCGATACGCCAGAACGACCCTATGACGCCTATACACCAGATCATGCTGGGGAGGGTGATCATCCAGACAACTTTGTTGACGCTATTGCAGAGGCTCACACTGAGGTAGCTGATGCACCAGATAACCTTTGTGAGGCTGGTCTCCTAGAACACACTACAGAGGCTAACGCCTTATACCACAGTGTGGAGGGCGACGAACGGACGAGACCAAACTGGCGGGGGATATAAATTGAATTCTGGAACAGGGTTAATGCGCATGATGGCCGCTATGCATTCTCTCTTATGGGACTAACTCCTTGCACCTGAAGTACGGGCTACTGCGCATGGTGGTCGCCATACATGGGCTCTTATGGGACTAACGCCTTGCACCTGGGCTAGGGGTTACTGCCCAAGGTGGTGGTTATACATAGACTCTAATGGAGAAAGGTTGCGCGAGATGGTGTCTGCATGCAACTTCCTAGTGCTAGTACACCCGAGGCTAGATGTTTACTGAATAAAGGTTATACGGGACTAAATCTAAGTATATTGACCGGGTGATAATAGCAGCTCACATTGTATAGCCCATATATAGCCTTCCCAGTGTGGACAGCTCTACGGGCCTCACAGTTTTGCTCTGGCGCTTCGGCCTCACAAGTGTGTTCTGGTTACGTGTTGTGTTTTCCTAAGGCAGCCTTCTAGTTAAGGTCTATACGGATAGAGTATAGCAGTCGTCATGCATAGCACACTGGTGACGCCGATACACCAGAACGATCCTATGAGGCATATACACTAGATCATGCAGGGGAGGGTGAACAACCAGAGCACCTCGGTGACGCTATTGCAGAGGACCACACTGACGAAGATGATGCACTAAATAACACTTGGAGGCTTATCTCCTAGATCACAGTACAAAGGCTAACACTTCTGTTTTGGATTTCAGGAAGATCTAACCAATAGTTCATAAGTTGACAATGTGAGCTCCTGAGGCAGCTCCGTAGAGATAGATCTATAAGAACAATGTATCACCATGAGCTTCTGGTCGATCTCCGTAAGTTTAGTCTCATATAACCAACGGTCAGGCACTATACTGCCTCGGGTGTCCTATCACTTGGAAGTTGCACGCGGCCAACATCTCGCGCAACCGCCCCTATGCCGTCTCCTTAATTACTATGTCCTAGTTTTCCCCATAGGAGCCTGTGTATAGCCGCTATCTGCTGAAGCTGCAGAGAACATCAGTTAGAACGATGCACCATAGCACGCAGGGAAGGCTGAAATACTGAAGGACAGTAGGGACGATTACACATACGCACACCGATGAGACAGATGTTCTAGAGCACACTGGGCAATCTGTACAACTAGACCAAG
This sequence comes from Anabrus simplex, assembly GCF_040414725.1. NCBI lineage: Eukaryota > Metazoa > Arthropoda > Insecta > Orthoptera > Tettigoniidae > Anabrus > Anabrus simplex. The sequence goes on along the minus strand of NC_090266.1, from coordinate 913,939,398 downwards.
GAGTGAGGCTGATATACTAGAGCACACTGGGGACGCCGATACGCCAGTACGACCCTATGAGGCAAATGCACCAGATCATGCTGGGGAGGTTGAACAACCCGAGCACCTCGGTGACGCTATTGCTAAGGACCACACTGAGGAAGATGATGCACTAAAGAACACTTGTAGGCCGATCTCCTAGAACACAATACAGAGGCTAACACCTTAGACTACAGTGTGGAGGACTATGGACTAGACCAAACTGATGAAGGATAAAAAGGAAATCTGGACCAGGGGCTAATGCGCACCTGGGCTAATGGCTACTGCGTATAGCCGCTATCTGCTGAAGCTGCAGAGAACATCAGTTAGAACGATGCACCATAGCACACAGGGAAGGCTGAAATACTGAAGGACAGTAGGGTCGATTACACATACGCACACCGATGAGACAGATGTTCTGGAGCACACTGGGCAATCTGTACAACTAGACCAAGGAGTGAGGCTGATTTACGAGAGCACACTGGGGACGCCGATACGCCAGTACGACCCTATGAGGCATATACACCAGATCATGCTGGGGTGGGTGAACAACCAGAGCACCTCGGTGACGCTATTGCAGAGGACCACGCTGAGGAAGATGATGCACTAAATAACACTTGTAGGCTGATCTCCTAGAACACAATACCTTAGACCACAGTGTGGAGGTCGATGGACTAGACCAAACTGAGGTAGGATAAAATGGGAAATCTGGACCAGGGGCTATTGCGCAAGAAGGCCGCTATACATAGGCTCTTATGGGACTCTCTCCTTGCACCTTGGCTAAGGGCTACTGCGCAAGATTTTGGCTATAAATAGGCTCTTATAGAGAAAGGTAGCACAGGGTTTCGTGACCAAAAGGAAGCTAAGCACGTGGCTCGTGCGCAACATTGCGGCTCTATGTAGGCTCTTATGGAGAAAGGTGGCACAGGGCAGACATAGGAGATAAAGGGGACCTAATAGGGGCTGATCGCAGGATGTAGGCCGCGTGCAACTTCCTAGTGCTAAGACAACCCAGACAAGATGGTTGCTGAACATTTGGTTCTTGGGGTAAATTGAATTAGATGGACCAGGAAAACACACGGGTAACCAGAACACACTGGTGAGGCCAAAGCGCCAGGAGCATCTGTGATGCCTCTAGAGTAGCCCACACTGGGAAGCTGATGTACAAAAACACACTCGGGGCGCTGATACACCACAGGGCACTGTGAAGCTGACACCCCTTAGCAGACCGGAGGAGCTGCTTGACCATAGTTCAATGGGTACTAATGCACCGGAGCACATTGAGGACACTGGTGGGAGAGAGCGCACTGTTGAAGGCGATGCACTATATGACCTTAGGGTGGATAATACACCAGACCGCACTGAGGAGGCTCATGCACCAGATCGCACTGATGACACTGATGGAGCAGAGCAAGTTGCTGAAACGTTGCGCCAGAGCAAAAACCTGGGAGGCATATTCACCAGACCATCCTGGGAAGGGTATTCAGGCAGAGCATACAGGTAACGCTAATGCACGAGACAACATTGGGAAGGCTCATCGAGCACACCTGGGTAGCCTGAAACACCGCAGCACAGGTCGGGCTAAAGCTGCAGAGTACATCAGTTAGATCGATGCACCATAGCACACTGGGAAGGGTGAAATACTGAAGGACAAAAGCACACAGATTGAGACAGATGCTCTAGAGCACATTGGGCAATCTGTACCACCAGACCAAAAAGGAAGGCTGATGATCAGTGCACACTGGTGACGCCGATACGCCAGAACGACCCTATGACGCCTATACACCAGATCATGCTGGGGAGGGTGATCATCCAGACAACTTTGTTGACGCTATTGCAGAGGCTCACACTGAGGTAGCTGATGCACCAGATAACCCTTGTGAGGCTGGTCTCCTAGAACACACTACAGAGACTAACGCCTTATACCACAGTGTGGAGGGCGACGAACGGACGAGACCAAACTGGCGAGGGATATAAATTGAATTCTGGAACAGGGTTTATGCGCATGATGGCCGCTATACATTCTCTCTTATGGGACTAACTCCTTGCACCTGAAGTATGGGCAGCTGCGCATGGTGGCCGCTATACATTGGCTCTTATGGGATCAACTCTTACACCTGGGCTAGGGGCTACTGCCCCAGGTGGTGGTTATACATAGACTCTAATGGAGAAATGTTGCACGAGATGGTGTCTGCATGTAACTTCCTAGTGCTAGACAACCGAGGCTAGATGATTACTGAACAATGGTTATATGAGACTAAATTTAAGTAGATTGACTTGGAGATAATGGCGCTCACATTATATAGCCTATATATAGCTTGCGCAGTAGCCCCAAGCCCAGGTGCAAGAAGTTAGTCCCATAAGAGCCCAAGTATAGCGGCCATCTTGCGAATTACCCCCTGTTCCAGAATTCACTTTTTATCCCTCCAAAATTTGGCGTAGTCCATTGGCTTCCACACTGTGGTATAAGACGTTAGCCTCTGTAGTGTGTTCTAGGTAATCAGCCTCATAAGTGTTATTTAGTGCATCAGCTTCCACAATGTGATCCTCTGCAACAGCGACACCAAGGTGCTGTGGTTGTTCAGCCTCCGCAGCATGATCCAGTGTATAGGTCTCATGGGGTCGTTCTGTTGTTCTCTGCAGCTTCAGCCCGACTGTGCTTCGGTGTTTCAGTGCACTGTGGTCTATCAGGTCCCCGAATGTCAGCTGGTACATTAGCCATCCCAGTCTGGACAGCTCTACGGGCCTCACAGTTTTGCTCTGTTGCTTCGGCCTCACCAGTGTGTTCTGGTTACGTGTTGTGTATTCCTGAGGCAGCCTTCTAGTTAAGGTCTAGAGGAATAGAGTATAGCAGTCGTCACGCATAGCACACTCGTGACGCCGATACGCCAGAACGATCCTATGAGGCATATACACTAGATCATGCAGGAGATGGTGAACAACCAGAGCACCTCGGTGACGCTATTGCAGAGGACAACACTGAGGAAGAAGATGCACTAAATAACACTTGTAGGCTGATCTGCTAGAACAAAGTACAAAGGCTAACACTTCTGTTCTGGAATATCAGGATGATCAAACCAATAATTCATAAGTAGACAATGTGAGCTCCTGATGAGCTTCTGGTCAATCTCCGTAATTTTAGTCTCATGTAACCAAAGGTGCCTCGGTGTCCTATCACTTGGAAATTGCACGCGGCCACCATCTCGCGCAACCCCCCATATGATGTCTCAATAAATACTATGTGCTAGTTTTCCCCATAGGAGCCTGCGTATAGCCGCTATATGCTGAAACTGCAGAGAACATCAGTTATAACGATGCACCATAGCACGCAGGGAAGGCTGAAATACTGAAGGACAGTAGGGACGATTACACATACGCACACCGATGAGACAGATGTTCTAGAGCACACTGGTCTATCTGTGCAACTAGACCAAGGAGTGAGGCTGATATACTAGAGCACACTGTTTTGGAATTTCAGGATGATCAAAGCAATAGTTCATAGGTTCACAATGTGAGCTCCTGAGGCAGCTCCGTAGAGATAGATCTATAAGAACAATGTATCACCATGAGCTTCTGGTCCATCTCCGTAATTTTAGTCTCATATAACCAAAGGTCAGGCACTATACTGCCTCGGGTGTCCTATCACTTGGAAATTGCACGCGGCCAGCACCTGGCGCAACCGCCCCTATGCCGTCTCCTTAAATACTATGTGCTAGTGTTCCCCATAGGAGCCTATGTATAGCCGCTATCTCTGAAGCTGCGGAGAACATCAGTTAGAACGATGCACCATAGCACACAGGGAAGGCTGAAATACTGATGGACAGTAGGGACGATTACTTATACGCACACCGATGAGACAGATGTTCTAGAGCACACTGGTCTATCTGTGCAACTAGACCAAGGAGTGAGGCTGATATACTAGAGCACACTGGTGGCGCCGATACGCCAGTACGACCCCATGAGGCATATACACCAGATCATGCTGGGGAGGGTGGACAACCAGAGCACCTCGGTGACACTGTTGCAGAGGACCTCACTGAGGAAGATGAAGCACTAAATAACACTTGTGTGCTGATCTCCTAGAACACAATACAAAGGCTAACACCTTATACCACAGTGTGGAGGACGATGGACTAGACCAAACTGAGGAAGGATAAAATGGGAATTCTGGACCAGGAGCTAATGCGCAAGAAGGCCGCTATACATACTCTCTTATGGGAGTCTCTCCTTGCGCCTGGGCTAAGGGCTATTGCGCAAGATGGTGGCTATACATAGGCTCTTATAGAGAAACGTAGCACAGGGGTTCGTGAGCAAGAGAGCGGCTATACTTAGTCTCTTATAGAGGAAGCTAGCACGTGAGCACGTGCGCAACTAACGGCTATACATATTCTCTGATCTAGAACGATGGCACAGGGGAGACATAGGAGAACGGAATAGGGGCTGATCGCAGAATGGAGGCCGCGTGCAACTTCCTACTGCTAGGACACCCCACATAAGATGGTTGCTGAACATTTGTGTCTATGGGGTAAATTGAATTAGATGGACCAGGAAAACAACGGGTAACCATAACACACTGGTGAGGCCGAAGCGCCAGAGGCAAACTGTGATGCCTCTAGAGCAGCCCACACTGGGAAGGCTGATGTACCAAACCACACTCGGGGCGCTGATACACCACAGGGCACTGTGGAGCTGGCACCCCGCAACACACCGGAGGAGCTGCTTGAACATATCTCAATGGGAGCACCGGAGCACATTGGGGACACTGATGATAGAGAGCGCACTGAGGAGGCTCATGGACCAGATCGCACTGATTACACTGATGGAGCAGAGCAGGGTGCTGAAGACGATGCGCCAGAGCAAAAACCTGTGAAGCACATTCACCAGACCATACTGGAAAGGGTATTCAATCAGAGAATACTGGTAACGGTAATGAACGGGACAACATTGGAAAGGCTCATCGAGCACACCTGGGTTGCCTGAAACATCGAAGCACAGGTCGGGCTGAAGCTGCAGATAACTTCAGTTAGAACGATGCACCATAGCACACCGATGAGACAGATGTTCTACAGCACACTGGGCAATCTGTACAACTAGACCAAGGAGTGAGGCTGATATACTAGAGCACACTGGGGACGCCGATACGCCAGTACGACCCTATGAGGTAAATGCACCAGATCATGCTGGGGAGGTGGAACAACCAGAGCACCTCGGTGACGCTATTGCAGAGGACCACGCTGAGGAAGATGATGCACTAAATAACACTTGTAGGCTGATCTCCTAGAACACAATACAGAGGCTAACACCTTAGACCACAGTGTGGAGGACGATGGACTAGACCAAACTGAGGTAGTATAAAATGGGAAATCTGGACCAGGGGCTATTGCGCAAGAAGGCCGCTATACATAGGCTCTTATGGGACTCTCTCCTTGCACCTGGGCTAAGGGCTACTGCGCAAGATTTTGGCTATAAATAGGCTCTTATAGAGAAAGGTAGCACAGGGTTTCGTGGCCAAAAGGAAGCTAAGCACGTGGCTCGTGCGCAACATTGCGGCTGTATATAGGCTCTTATGGAGAAAGATGGCACAGGGCAGACATAGGAGATAAAGGGGACCTAATAGGGGCTGATCGCAGGATGTAGGCCGCGTGCAACTTCCTGGTGCTAAGACACCCCAGACAAGATGGTTGCTGAACATTTGGTTCTATGGGGTAAATTGAATTAGATGGACCAGGAAAACACACGGGTAACCAGAACACACTGGTGAGGCCAAAGCGCCAGGAGCATCTGTGATGCCTCTAGAGTAGCCCACACTGGGAAGGCTGATGTACAAAAACACACTCGGGGCGCTGATACACCACAGGGCACTGTGGAGCTGACACCCCTTAGCAGACCGGAGGAGCTGCTTGACCATAGTTCAATGGGTACTAATGCACCGGAGCACATTGAGGAAACTGATGGGAGAGAGCGCACTGTTGAAGGCGATGCACTATATGACCTTAGGGTGGATAATACACCAGACCGCACTGAGGAGGCTCATGCACCAGATCGCACTGATGACACTGATGGAGCAGAGCAAGTTGCTGAAGACGTTGCGCCAGAGCAAAAACCTGGGAGGCAGGCATATTCACCAGACCATCCTGGGAAGGGTATTCAGGCAGAGCATACAGGTAACGCTAATGCACGAGACAACATTGGGAAGGCTCATCGAGCACACCTGGGTAGCCTGAAACACCGAAGCACAGGTCGGGCTGAAGCTGCAGAGAACATCAGTTAGAGCGATGCACCATAGCACACTGGGAAGGGTGAAATACTGAAGGACAAAAGCACACAGATTGAGACAGATGCTCTAGAGCACATTGGCAATCTGTACCACCAGACCAAAATGGAAGGCTGATGAACCAGTGCACACTGGTGACGCCGATACGCCAGAACGACCCTATGACGCCTATACACCAGATCATGCTGGGGAGGGTGATCATCCAGACAACTTTGTTGACGCTATTGCAGAGGCTCACACTGAGGTAGCTGATGCACCAGATAACCCTTGTGAGGCTGGTCTCCTAGAACACACTACAGAGGCTAACGCCTTATACCACAGTGTGGAGGGCGACGAACGGACGAGACCAAACTGGCGAGGGATATAAATTGAATTCTGGAACAGGGTTAATGCGCATGATGGCCGCTATACATTCTCTCTTATGGGACTAACTCCTTGCACCTGAAGTATGGGCTACTGCGCATGGTGGCCGCTATACATTGGCTCTTATGGGATCAACTCCTTACACCTGGGCTAGGGGCTACTGCCCCAGGTGGTGGTTATACATAGACTCTAATGGAGAAATGTTGCACGAGATGGTGTCTGCATGTAACTTCCTAGTGCTAGACAACCGAGGCTAGATGTTTACTGAACAATGGTTATATGAGACTAAATTTAAGTAGATTGACTTGGAGATAATGGCGCTCACATTATCACTCACGATGCGCCAGAGCAAAAACCTGTGAAGCACATTCACCAGACCATACTGGAAAGGGTATTCAATCAGAGAATACTGGTAACGGTAATGAACGGGACAACGTTGGAAAGGCTCATCGAGCACACCTGGGTTGCCTGAAACATCGAAGCACAGGTCGGGCTGAAGCTGCAGATAACTTCAGTTAGAACGATGCACCATAGCACACCGATGAGACAGATGTTCTAGAGCACACTGGGCAATCTGTACAACTAGACCAAGGAGTGAGGCTGATATACTAGAGCACACTGGGGACGCCGATACGCCAGTACGACCCTATGAGGCATATACACCAGATCATGCTGGGGAGGGTGAACAACCAGAGCACCTCGGTGACACTGTTGCAGAGGACCACACTGAGGAAGATGAAGCACTAAATAACACTTGTGGGCTGATCTCCTAGAACACAATACAAAGGCTAACACCTTATACCACAGTGTGCAGGACGATGGACTAGACCAAACTGAGGAAGGATAAAATGGGAATTCTGGACCAGGGGCTAATGCGCAAGAAGGCCGCTATACATACTCTCTTATGGGAGTCTCTCCTTGCGCCTGGGCTAAGGGCTACTGCGCAAGATGGTGGCTATACATAGGCTCTTATAGAGAAACGTAGCACAGGGGTTCGTGAGCAAGAGAGCGGCTATACTTAGTCTCTTATAGAGGAAGCTAGCACGTGGGCACGTGCGCAACTAACGGCTATACATATTCTCTGATCTAGAAAGATGGCACAGGGGAGACATTGGAGAACGGAATAGGGGCTGATCGCAGAATGGAGGCCGCGTACAACTTCCTACTGCTAGGACACCCCACATAAGATGGTTGCTGAACATTTGTGTCTATGGGGTAAATTGAATTAGATGGACCAGGAAAACAACGGGTAACCAGAACACACTGGTGAGGCCGAAGCGCCAGAGGCAAACTGTGATGCCTCTAGAGCAGCCCACACTGGGAAGGCTGATGTACCAAACCACACTCGGGGCGCTGATACACCACAGGGCACTGTGGAGCTGGCAACCCGCAACACACCGGAGGAGCTGCTTGAACATATCTCAATGGGAGCACCGGAGCACATTGGGGACACTGATGATAGAGAGCGCACTGAGGAGGCTCATGGACCAGATCGCACTGATTACACTGATGGAGCAGAGCAGGGTGCTGAAGACGATGCGCCAGAGCAAAAACCTGTGAAGCACATTCACCAGACCATACTGGAAAGGGTATTCAATCAGAGAATACTGGTAACGGTAATGAACGGGACAACGTTGGAAAGGCTCATCGAGCACACCTGGGTTGCCTGAAACATCGAAGCACAGGTCGGGCTGAAGCTGCAGATAACTTCAGTTAGAACGATGCACCATAGCACACCGATGAGACAGATGTTCTAGAGCACACTGGGCAATCTGTACAACTAGACCAAGGAGTGAGGCTGATATACTAGAGCACACTGGGGACGCCGATACGCCAGTACGACCCTATGAGGTAAATGCACCAGATCATGCTGGGGAGGTTGAACAACCAGAGCACCTCGGTGACGCTATTGCTAAGGACCACACTGAGGAAGATGATGCACTAAACAACACTTGTAGGCCGATCTCCTAGAACACAATACAGAGGCTAACACCTTAGACCACAGTGTGGAGGACGATGGACTAGACCAAACTGAGGTAGTATAAAATGGGAAATCTGGACCAGGGACTATTGCGCAAGAAGGCCGCTATACATAGGCTCTTATGGGACTCTCTCCTTGCACCTGGGCTAAGGGCTACTGCGCAAGATTTTGGCTATAAATAGGCTCTTATAGAGAAAGGTAGCACAGGGTTTCGTGACCAAAAGGAAGCTAAGCACGTGGCTCGTGCGCAACATTGCGGCTCTATATAGGCTCTTATGGAGAAAGATGGCACAGGGCAGACATAGGAGATAAAGGGGACCTAATAGGGGCTGTTCGCAGGATGTAGGCCGCGTGCAACTTCCTAGTGCTAAGACACCCCAGACAAGATGGTTGCTGAACATTTGGTTCTATGGGGTAAATTGAATTAGATGGACCAGGAAAACACACGGGTAACCAGAACACACTGGTGAGGCCAAAGCGCCAGGAGCATCTGTGATGCCTCTAGAGTAGCCCACACTGGGAAGGCTGATGTACAAAAACACACTCGGGGCGCTGATACACCACAGGGCACTGTGGAGCTGACACCCCTTAGCAGACCGGAGGAGCTGCTTCAATGGGTACTAATGCACCGGACCGCACTGAGGAGGCTCATGCACCAGATCGCATTGATGACACTGATGGAGCAGAGCAAGTTGCTGTAGACGTTGCGCCAGAGCAAAAACCTGGGAGGCAGGCATATTCACCAGACCATCCTGGGAAGGGTATTCAGGCAGAGCATACAGGTAACGCTAATGCACGAGACAACATTGGGAAGGCTCATCGAGCACACCTGGATAGCCTGAAACACCGAAGCACAGGTCGGGCTGAAGCTGCAGAGAACATCAGTTAGAGCGATGCACCATAGCACACTGGGAAGGGTGAAATACTGAAGGACAAAAGCACACAGATTGAGACAGATGCTCTAGAGCACATTGGGCAATCTGTACCACCAGACCAAAAAGGAAGGCTGATGAACCAGTGCACACTGGTGACGCCGATACGCCAGAACGACCCTTTGACGCCTATGCACCAGATCATGCTGGGGAGGGTGATCATCCAGACAACTTTGTTGACGCTATTGCAGAGGCTCACACTGAGGTAGCTGATGTACCAGATAACCTTTGTGAGGCTGGTCTCCTAGAACACACTACAGAGGCTAACGCCTTATACCACAGTGTGGAGGGCGACGAACGGACGAGACCAAACTGGCGGGGGATATAAATTGAATTCTGGAACAGGGTTAATGCGCATGATGGCCGCTATGCATTCTCTCTTATGGGACTAACTCCTTGCACCTGAAGTACGGGCTACTGCGCATGGTGGTCGCCATACATGGGCTCTTATGGGACTAACGCCTTGCACCTGGGCTAGGGGTTACTGCCCAAGGTGGTGGTTATACATAGACTCTAATGGAGAAAGGTTGCGCGAGATGGTGTCCGCGTGCAACTTCCTAGTGCTAGTACACCCGAGGCTAGATGTTTACTGAATAAAAGTTATATGAGACTAAATCTAAGTATATTGACCGGGTGATAATAGCAGCTCACATTGTATAGCCCATATATAGCCTTCCCAGTGTGGACAGCTCTAAGGGCCTCACAGTTTTGCTCTGGCGCTTCGGCCTCACAAGTGTGTTCTGGTTACGTGTTGTGTTTTCCTAAGGCAGCCTTCTAGTTAAGGTCTATACGGATAGAGTATAGCAGTCGTCACGCATAGCACACTGGTGACGCCGATACACCAGAACGATCCTATGAGGCATATACACTAGATCATGCAGGGGAGGGTGAACAACCAGAGCACCTCGGTGACGCTATTGCAGAGGACCACACTGAGGAAGATGATGCACTAAATAACACTTGGAGGCTGATCTCCTAGATCACAGTACAAAGGCTAACACTTCTGTTTTGGATTTCAGGAAGATCTAACCAATAGTTCATAAGTTGACAATGTGAGCTCCTGAGGCAGCTCCGTAGAGATAGATCTATAAGAACAATGTATCACCATGAGCTTCTGGTCGATCTCCGTAAGTTTAGTCTCATATAACCAACGGTCAGGCACTATACTGCCTCGGGTGTCCTATCACTTGGAAGTTGCACGCGGCCAACATCTCGCGCAACCCCCCCTATGCCGTCTCCTTAATTACTATGTCCTAGTTTTCCCCATAGGAGCCTGTGTATAGCCGCTATCTGCTGAAGCTGCAGAGAACATCAGTTAGAACGATGCACCATAGCACGCAGGGAAGGCTGAAATACTGAAGGACAGTAGGGACGATTACACATACGCACACCGATGAGACAGATGTTCTAGAGCTCACTGGGCAATCTGTACAACTAGACCAAGGAGTGAGGCTGATATACTAGAGCACACTGGGGACGCCGATACGCCAGTACGACCCTATGAGGCATATACACCAGTTCATGCTGGGGAGGGTGAACAACCAGAGCACCTCGGTGACGCTATTGCAGAGGACCACGCTGAGGAAGATGATGCACTAAATAGCACTTGTAGGCTGATCTCCTAGAACACAATACAGAGGCTAACACCTTAGACCACAGTGTGGAGGACGATGGACTAGACCAAACTGAGGTAGTATAAAATGGGAAATCTGGACCAGGGGCTATTGCGCAAGAAGGCCGCTATACATAGGCTCTTATGGGACTCTCTCCTTGCACCTGGGCTAAGGGCTACTGCGCAAGATTTTGGCTATAAATAGGCTCTTATAGAGAAAGGTAGCACAGGGTTTCGTGACCAAAAGGAAGCTAAGCACGTGGCTCGTGCGCAACATTGCGGCTGTATATAGGCTCTTATGGAGAAAGATGGCACAGGGCAGACATAGGAGATAAAGGGGACCTAATAGGGGCTGTTCGCAGGATGTAGGCCGCGTGCAACTTCCTAGTGCTAAGACACCCCAGACAAGATGGTTGCTGAACATTTGGTTCTATGGGGTAAATTGAATTAGATGGACCAGGAAAACACACGGGTAACCAGAACACACTGGTGAGGCCAAAGCGCCAGGAGCATCTGTGATGCCTCTAGAGTAGCCCACACTGGGAAGGCTGATGTACAAAAACACACTCGGGGCGCTGATACACCACAGGGCACTGTGGAGCTGACACCCCTTAGCAGACCGGAGGAGCTGCTTCAATGGGTACTAATGCACCGGAGCACATTGAGGACACTGATGGGAGAGAGCGCACTGTTGAAGGCGATGCACTATATGACCTTAGGGTGGATAATACACCAGACCGCACTGAGGAGGCTCATGCACCAGATCGCACTGATGACACTGATGGAGCAGAGCAAGTTGCTGAAGACGTTGCGCCAGAGCAAAAACCTGGGAGGCAGGCATATTCACCAGACCATCCAGGGAAGGGTATTCAGGCAGAGCATACAGGTAACGCTAATGCACGAGACAACATTGGGAAGGCTCATCGAGCACACCTGGGTAGCCTGAAACACCGAAGCACAGGTCGGGCTGAAGCTGCAGAGAACATCAGTTAGAGCGATGCACCATAGCACACTGGGAAGGGTGAAATACTGAAGGACAAAAGCACACAGATTGAGACAGATGCTCTAGAGCACATTGGGCAATCTGTACCACCAGACCAAAAAGGAAGGCTGATGAACCAGTGCACACTGGTGACGCCGATACGCCAGAACGACCCTATGACGCCTATACACCAGATCATGCTGGGGAGGGTGATCATCCAGACAACTTTGTTGACGCTATTGCAGAGGCTCACACTGAGGTAGCTGATGCACCAGATAACCCTTGTGAGGCTGGTCTCCTAGAACACACTACAGAGGCTAACGCCTTATACCACAGTGTGGAGGGCGACGAACGGACGAGACCAAACTGGCGAGGGATATAAATTGAATTCTGGAACAGGGTTAATGCGCATGATGGCCGCTATACATTCTCTCTTATGGGACTAACTCCTTGCACCTGAAGTATGGGCTACTGCGCATGGTGGCCGCTCTACATTGGCTCTTATGGGATCAACTCCTTACACCTGGGCTAGGGGCTACTGCCCCAGGTGGTGGTTATACATAGACTCTAATGGAGAAATGTTGCACGAGATGGTGTCTGCATGTAACTTCCTAGTGCTAGACAACCGAGGCTAGATGTTTACTGAACAATGGTTATATGAGACTAAATTTAAGTAGATTGACTTGGAGATAATGGCGCTCACATTATATAGCCTATATATAGCATGCGCAGTAGCCCCAAGCCCAGGTGCAAGAAGTTAGTCCCATAGGAGCCCAAGTATAGCGGCCATCTTGCGAATTACCCCCTGTTCCAGAATTCACTTTTTATCCCTCCAAAATTTGGCGTAGTCCATTGGCTTCCACACTGTGGTATAAGACGTTAGCCTCTGTAGTGTGTTCTAGGTAATCAGCCTCATAAGTGTTATTTAGTGCATCAGCTTCCACAATGTGATCCTCTGCAACAGCGACACCAAGGTGCTGTGGTTGTTCAGCCTCCGCAGCATGATCCAGTGTATAGGTCTCATGGGGTCGTTCTGTTGTTCTCTGCAGCTTCAACCCGACTGTGCTTCGGTGTTTCAGTGCACTGTGGTCTATCTGGTCCCCGAAAATCAGCTGGTACATTAGCCATCCCAGTCTGGACAGCTCTACGGGCCTCACAGTTTTGCTCTGTTGCTTCGGCCTCACCAGTGTGTTCTGGTTACGTGTTGTGTATTCCTGAGGCAGCCTTCTAGTTAAGGTCTAGAGGAATAGAGTATAGCAGTCGTCACGCATAGCACACTCGTGACGCCGATACGCCAGAACGATCCTATGAGGCATATACACTAGATCATGCAGGAGATGGTGAACAACCAGAGCACCTCGGTGACGCTATTGCAGAGGACAACACTGAGGAAGAAGATGCACTAAATAACACTTGTAGCCTGATCTGCTAGAACAAAGTACAAAGGCTAACACTTCTGTTCTGGAATATCAGGATGATCAAACCAATAATTCATAAGTAGACAATGTGAGCTCCTGATGAGCTTCTGGTCAATCTCCTTAATTTTAGTCTCATGTAACCAAAGGTGCCTCGGTGTCCTATCACTTGGAAATTGCACGCGGCCACCATCTCGCGCAACCCCCCATATGATGTCTCAATAAATACTATGTGCTAGTTTTCCCCATAGGAGCCTGCGTATAGCCGCTATATGCTGAAACTGCAGAGAACATCAGTTATAACGATACACCATAGCACGCAGGGAAGGCTGAAATACTGAAGGACAGTAGGGACGATTACACATACGCACACCGATGAGACAGATGTTCTACAGCACACTGGGCAATCTGTACAACTAGACCAAGGAGTGAGGCTGATATACTAGAGCACACTGGGGACGCCGATACGCCAGTACGACCCTATGAGGCAAATGCACCAGATCATGCTGGGGAGGTTGAACAACCCGAGCACCTCGGTGACGCTATTGCTAAGGAAGATGATGCACTAAATAACACTTGTAGGCTGATCTCCTAGAACACAATACAGAGGCTATTACCTTAGACTACAGTGTGCAGGACTATGGACTAGACCAAACTGATGAAGGATAAAATGAGAAATCTGGACCAGGGGCTAATGCGCACCTGGGCTAAGGGCTACTGCGTATAGCCGCTATCTGCTGAAGCTGCAGAGAACATCAGTTAGATCGATGCACCATAGCACACAGGGAAGGCTGAAATACTGAAGGACAGTAGGGACGATTACACATACGCACACCAATGAGACAGATGTTCTAGAGCACACTGGTCTATCTGTGCAACTAGACCAAGGAGTGAGGCTGATATACTAGAGCACACTGGTGGCGCCGATACGCCAGTACGACCCTATGAGGCATATACACCAGATCATGCTGGGGAGGGTGAACAACCAGAGCACCTCGGTGACACTGTTGCAGAGGACCACACTGAGGAAGATGAAGCACTAAATAACACTTGTGGGCTGATCTCCTAGAACACAATACAAAGGCTAACACCTTATACCACAGTGTGCAGGACGATGGACTAGACCAAACTGAGGAAGGATAAAATGGGAATTCTGGACCAGGGGCTAATGCGCAAGAAGGCCGCTATACATACTCTCTTATGGGAGTCTCTCCATGCGCCTGGGCTAAGGGCTACTGCGCAAGATGGTGGCTATACATAGGCTCTTATAGAGAAAGGGGTTCGTGAGCAAGAGAGCGGCTATACTTAGTCTCTTATAGAGGAAGCTAGCACGTGGGCACGTGCGCAACTAACGGCTATACATATTCTCTGATCTAGAAAGATGGCACAGGGGAGACATAGGAGAACGGAATAGGGGCTGATCGCAGAATGGAGGCCGCGTGCAACTTCCTACTGCTAGGACACCCCACATAAGATGGTTGCTGAACATTTGTGTCTATGGGGTAAATTGAATTAGATGGACCAGGAAAACAACGGGTAACCAGAACACACTGGTGAGGCCGAAGCGCCAGAGGCAAACTGTGATGCCTCTAGAGCAGCCCACACTGGGAAGGCTGATGTACCAAACCACACTCGGGGCGCTGATACACCACAGGGCACTGTGGAGCTGGCAACCCGCAACACACCGGAGGAGCTGCTTGAACATATCTCAATGGGAGCACCGGAGCACATTGGGGACACTGATGATAGAGAGCGCACTGAGGAGGCTCATGGACCAGATCGCACTGATTACACTGATGGAGCAGAGCAGGGTGCTGAAGACGATGCGCCAGAGCAAAAACCTGTGAAGCACATTCACCAGACCATACTGGAAAGGGTATTCAATCAGAGAATACTGGTAACGGTAATGAACGGGACAACGTTGGAAAGGCTCATCGAGCACACCTGGGTTGCCTGAAACATCGAAGCACAGGTCGGGCTGAAGCTGCAGATAACTTCAGTTAGAACGATGCACCATAGCACACCGATGAGACAGATGTTCTAGAGCACACTGGGCAATCTGTACAACTAGACCAAGGAGTGAGGCTGATATACTAGAGCACACTGGGGACGCCGATACACCAGTACGACCCTATGAGGCATATACACCAGTTCATGCTGGGGAGGGTGAACAACCAGAGCACCTCGGTGACGCTATTGCAGAGGACCACGCTGAGGAAGATGATGCACTAAATAGCACTTGTAGGCTGATCTCCTAGAACACAATACAGAGGCTAACACCTTAGACCACAGTGTGGAGGACGATGGACTAGACCAAACTGAGGTAGTATAAAATGGGAAATCTGGACCAGGGGCTATTGCGCAAGAAGGCCGCTATACATAGGCTCTTATGGGACTCTCTCCTTGCACCTGGGCTAAGGGCTACTGCGCAAGATTTTGGCTATAAATAGGCTCTTATAGAGAAAGGTAGCACAGGGTTTCGTGACCAAAAGGAAGCTAAGCACGTGGCTCGTGCGCAACATTGCGGCTGTATATAGGCTCTTATGGAGAAAGATGGCACAGGGCAGACATAGGAGATAAAGGGGACCTAATAGGGGCTGTTCGCAGGATGTAGGCCGCGTGCAACTTCCTAGTGCTAAGACACCCCAGACAAGATGGTTGCTGAACATTTGGTTCTATGGGGTAAATTGAATTAGATGGACCAGGAAAACACACGGGTAACCAGAACACACTGGTGAGGCCAAAGCGCCAGGAGCATCTGTGATGCCTCTAGAGTAGCCCACACTGGGAAGGCTGATGTACAAAAACACACTCGGGGCGCTGATACACCACAGGGCACTGTGGAGCTGACACCCCTTAGCAGACCGGAGGAGCTGCTTCAATGGGTACTAATGCACCGGAGCACATTGAGGACACTGATGGGAGAGAGCGCACTGTTGAAGGCGATGCACTATATGACCTTAGGGTGGATAATACACCAGACCGCACTGAGGAGGCTCATGCACCAGATCGCACTGATGACACTGATGGAGCAGAGCAAGTTGCTGAAGACGTTGCGCCAGAGCAAAAACCTGGGAGGCAGGCATATTCACCAGACCATCCAGGGAAGGGTATTCAGGCAGAGCATACAGGTAACGCTAATGCACGAGACAACATTGGGAAGGCTCATCGAGCACACCTGGGTAGCCTGAAACACCGAAGCACAGGTCGGGCTGAAGCTGCAGAGAACATCAGTTAGAGCGATGCACCATAGCACACTGGGATGGGTGAAATATTGAAGGACAAAAGCACACAGATTGAGACAGATGCTCTAGAGCACATTGGGCAATCTGTACCACCAGACCAAAAAGGAAGGCTGATGAACCAGTGCACACTGGTGACGCCGATACGCCAGAACGAACCTATGACGCCTATACACCAGATCATGCTGGGGAGGGTGATCATCCAGACAACTTTGTTGACGCTATTGCAGAGGCTCACACTGAGGTAGCTGATGCACCAGATAACCTTTGTGAGGCTGGTCTCCTAGAACACACTACAGAGGCTAACGCCTTATACCACAGTGTGGAGGGCGACGAACGGACGAGACCAAACTGGCGGGGGATATAAATTGAATTCTGGAACAGGGTTAATGCGCATGATGGCCGCTATGCATTCTCTCTTATGGGACTAACTCCTTGCACCTGAAGTACGGGCTACTGCGCATGGTGGTCGCCATACATGGGCTCTTATGGGACTAACGCCTTGCACCTGGGCTAGGGGTTACTGCCCAAGGTGGTGGTTATACATAGACTCTAATGGAGAAAGGTTGCGCGAGATGGTGTCCGCGTGCAACTTCCTAGTGCTAGTACGCCCGAGGCTAGATGTTTACTGCATAAAGGTTATATGAGACTAAATCTAAGTATATTGACCGGGTGATAATAGCAGCTCACATTGTATAGCCCATATATAGCCTTCCCAGTGTGGACAGCTCTACGGGCCTCACAGTTTTGCTCTGGCGCTTCGGCCTCACAAGTGTGTTCTGGTTACGTGTTGTGTTTTCCTAAGGCAGCCTTCTAGTTAAGGTCTATACGGATAGAGTATAGCAGTCGTCACGCATAGCACACTGGTGACGCCGATACACCAGAACGATCCTATGAGGCATATACACTAGGTCATGCAGGGGAGGGTGAACAACCAGAGCACCTCGGTGACGCTATTGCAGAGGACCACACTGAGGAAGATGATGCACTAAATAACACTTGGAGGCTGATCTCCTAGATCACAGTACAAAGGCTAACACTTCCGTTTTGGATTTCAGGAAGATCTAACCAATAGTTCATAAGTTGACAATGTGAGCTCCTGAGGCAGCTCCGTAGAGATAGATCTATAAGAACAATGTATCACCATGAGCTTCTGGTCGATCTCCGTAAGTTTAGTCTCATATAACCAACGGTCAGGCACTATACTGCCTCGGGTGTCCTATCACTTGGAAGTTGCACGCGGCCAACATCTCGCGCAACCGCCCCTATGCCGTCTCCTTAATTACTATGTCCTAGTTTTCCCCATAGGAGCCTGTGTATAGCCGCTATCTGCTGAAGCTGCAGAGAACATCAGTTAGGACGATGCACCATAGCACGCAGGGAAGGCTGAAATACTGAAGGACAGTAGGGACGATTACACATACGCACACCGATGAGACAGATGTTCTAGAGCACACTGGGCAATCTGTACAACTAGACCAAGGAGTGAGGCTGATATACTAGAGCACACTGGGGACGCCGATACGCCAGTACGACCCTATGAGGTAAATGCACCAGATCATGCTGGGGAGGTTGAACAACCAGAGCACCTCGGTGACGCCATTGCTAAGGACCACACTGAGGAAGATGATGCACTAAACAACACTTGTAGGCCGATCTCCTAGAACACAATACAGAGGCTAACACCTTAGACTACAGTGTGGAGGACTATGGACTAGTCCAAACTGATGAAGGATAAAAAGGAAATCTGGAACAGGGGCTAATGCGCACCTGGGCTAATGGCTACTGCGTATAGCCGCTATCTGCTGAAGCTGCAGAGAACATCAGTTAGAACGATGCACCATAGCACACAGGGAAGGCTGAAATACTGAAGGACAGTAGGGCCGATTACACATACGCACACCGATGAGACAGATGTTCTGGAGCACACTGGGCAATCTGTACAACTAGACCAAGGAGTGAGGCTGATTTACCAGAGCACACTGGGGACGCCGATACGCCAGTACAACACTATGAGGCATATACTCCAGATCATGCTGGGGAGGGTGAACAACCAGAGCACCTCGGTGACGCTATTGCAGAGGACCACGCTGAGGAAGATGATGCACTAAATAACACTTGTAGGCTGATCTCCTAGAACACAATACCTTAGACCACAGTGTGGAGGACGATGGACTAGACCAAACTGAGGTAGGATAAAATGGGAAATCTGGACCAGGGGCTATTGCGCAAGAAGGCCGATATACATAGGCTCTTATGGGACTCTCTCCTTGCACCTGGGCTAAGGGCTACTGCGCAAGATTTTGGCTATAAATAGGCTCTTATAGAGAAAGGTAGCACAGGGTTTCGTGACCAAAAGGAAGCTAAGCACGTGGCTCGTGCGCAACATTGCGGCTGTATATAGGCTCTTATGGAGAAAGATGGCACAGGGCAGACATAGGAGATAAAGGGGACCTGATAGGGGCTGTTCGCAGGATGTAGGCCGCGTGCAACTTCCTAGTGCTAAGACACCCCAGACAAGATGGTTGCTGAACATTTGGTTCTATGTGGTAAATTGAATTAGATGGACCAGGAAAACACACGGGTAACCAGAACACACTGGTGAGGCCAAAGCGCCACGAGCATCTGTGATGCCTCTAGAGTAGCCCACACTGGGAAGGCTGATGTACAAAAACACACTCGGGGCGCTGATACACCACAGGGCACTGTGGAGCTGACACCCCTTAGCAGACCGGAGGAGCTGCTTGACCATAGCTCAATGGGTGCTTATACACCGGAGCACATTGGGGACACTGATGGGAGAGAGCGCACTGTTGAAGGCGATGCACTATATTACCTTAGGGTGGTTAATACACCAGACCGCACTGAGGAGGCTCATGCACCAGATCGCACTGATGACACTGATGGAGCATAGCAGGTTACTGAACATGCGCCAGAGCAAAAACCTGGGAGGCATATTCACATACCATACTGGGAAGGGTATTCAGGCAGAGCATACAGGTAACGCTAATGCACGAGACAACATTGGGAGGGCTCATCGAGCACACCTGGGTAGCCTGAAACACCGAAGCACAGGTCGGGCTGAAGCTGCAGAGAACATCAGTTAGAGCGATGCACCATAGCACACTGGGAAGGGTGAAATACTGAAGGACAAAAGCACACAGATTGAGACAGATGCTCTAGAGCAATCTATACCACCAGACCAAAAAGGAAGGCTGATGAACCAGTGCACACTGGTGACGCCGATACGCCAGAACGACCCTATGACGCCTATACACCAGATCATGCTGGGGAGGGTGATCATCCAGACAACTTTGTTGACGCTATTGCAGAGGCTCACACTGAGGTAGCTGATGCACCAGATAACCCTTGTGAGGCTGGTCTCCTAGAACACACTACAGAGGCTAACGTCTTATACCACAGTGTGGAGGGCGACGAACGGACGAGACCAAACTGGCGAGGGTTATAATTGAATTCTGGAACAGGGTTAATGCGCATGATGGCCGCTATACATTCTCTCTTATGGGACTAACTCCTTGCACCTGAAGTATTGGCTACTGCGCACGGTGGTCGCTATACATTGGCTCATGGGATTAACTCCTTGCACCTGGGCTAGGGGCTACTGCGCAAGATGTCCACCCTACATTGGCTGTTATGGGATCAACTCCTTACACCTGGGCTAGGGGCTACTGCCCTAGGTGGTGGTTATACATAGACTCTAATGGAGAAATGTTGCACGAGATGGTGTCCGCATGTAACTTCCCAGTGCTAGACAACCGAGGCTAGATGTTTACTGAACAATGGTTATATGAGACTAAATTTAAGTAGATTGACTTGGAGATAATGGCAGCTCACATTATATAGCCTATATATAGCTTGCGCAGTAGCCCCAAGCCCAGGTGCAAGTAGTTAGTCCCATAAGAGCCCAAGTATAGCGGCCATCTTGCGCATTACCCCCTGTTCCAGAATTCACTCTTTATCCCTCCAAAATTTGGCGAAGTCCATTGGCTTCCACACTGTGGTATAAGACGTTAGCCTCTGTAGTGTGTTCTAGGTAATCAGCGTCATAAGTGTTATTTAGTGCATCAGCTTCCACAATGTGATCCTCTGCAACAGCGACACCAAGGTGCTGTGGTTGTTCAGCCTCCGCAGCATGATCCAGTGTATAGGTCTCATGGGGTCGTTCTGTTGTTCTCTGCAGCTTCAGCCCAACTGTGCTTCGGTGTTTCAGTGCACTGTGGTCTATCAGGTCCCCGAATGTCAGCTGGTACATTAGCCTTCCCAGTGTGGACAGCTCTACGGGCCTCACAGTTTTGCTCTGTTGTTTCGGCCTCACCAGTGTGTTCTGGTTACGTGTTGTGTATTCCTGAGGCAGCCTTCTAGTTAAGGTCTAGCGGAATAGAGTATAGCAGTCGTCACGCATAGCACACTCGTGACGCCGATACGCCAGAACGATCCTATGAGGCATATACACTAGATCATGCAGGAGATGGTGAACAACCAGAGCACCTCGGTGACGCTATTGCAGAGGACAACACTGAGGAAGAAGATGCACTAAATAACACTTGTAGGCTGATCTGCTAGAACAAAGTACAAAGGCTAACACTTCTGTTCTGGAATATCAGGATGATCAAACCAATAATTCATAAGTAGACAATGTGGGCTCCTGATGAGCTTCTGGTCCATCTCCTTAATTTTAGTCTCATGTAACCAAAGGTGCCTCGGGTGTCCTATCACTTGGAAATTGCACGCGGCCACCATCTCGCGCAACCCCCCATATGATGTCTCAATAAATACTATGTGCTAGTTTTCCCCATAGGAGCCGGTATATGCTGAAACTGCAGAGAACATCAGTTATAACGATGCACCATAGCACGCAGGGAAGGCTGAAATACTGAAGGACAGTAGGAACGATTACACATACGCACACCGATGAGACAGATGTTCTAGAGCACACTGGTCTATCTGTGCAACTAGACCAAGGAGTGAGGCTGATATACTAGAGCACACTAGTGGCGCCGATACGCCAGTACGACCCTATGAGGCAAATGCACCAGATCATGCTGGGGAGGTTGAACAACCCGAGCACCTCGGTGACGCTATTGCTAAGGAAGATGATGCACTAAATAACACTTGTAGGCTGATCTCCTAGAACACAATACAGAGGCTATTACCTTAGACTACAGTGTGGAGGACTATGGACTAGACCAAACTGATGAAGGATAAAATGAGAAATCTGGACCAGGGGCTAATGCGCACCTGGGCTAAGGGCTACTGCGTATAGCCGCTATCTGCTGAAGCTGCAGAGAACATCAGTTAGATCGATGCACCATAGCACACAGGGAAGGCTGAAATACTGAAGGACAGTAGGGACGATTACACATACGCACACCAATGAGACAGATGTTCTAGAGCACACTGGTCTATCTGTGCAACTAGACCAAGGAGTGAGGCTGATATACTAGAGCACACTGGTGGCGCCGATACGCCAGTACGACCTGATGAGGCATATACACCAGATCATGCTGGGGAGGGTGAACAACCAGAGCACCTCGGTGACACTGTTGCAGAGGACCACACTGAGGAAGATGAAGCACTAAATAACACTTGTGGGCTGATCTCCTAGAACACAATACAAAGGCTAACACCTTATACCACAGTGTGCAGGACGATGGACTAGACCAAACTGAGGAAGGATAAAATGGGAATTCTGGACCAGGGGCTAATGCGCAAGAAGGCCGCTATACATACTCTCTTATGGGAGTCTCTCCATGCGCCTGGGCTAAGGGCTACTGCGCAAGATGGTGGCTATACATAGGCTCTTATAGAGAAAGGTAGCACAGGGGTTCGTGAGCAAGAGAGCGGCTATACTTAGTCTCTTATAGAGGAAGCTAGCACGTGGGCACGTGCGCAACTAACGGCTATACATATTCTCTGATCTAGAAAGATGGCACAGGGGAGACATAGGAGAACGGAATAGGGGCTGATCGCAGAATGGAGGCCGCGTGCAACTTCCTACTGCTAGGACACCCCACATAAGATGGTTGCTGAACATTTGTGTCTATGGGGTAAATTGAATTAGATGGACCAGGATAACAACGGGTAACCAGAACACACTAGTGAGGCCGAAGCGCCAGAGGCAAACTGTGATGCCTCTAGAGCAGCCCACACTGGGAAGGCTGATGTACCAAACCACACTCGGGGCGCTGATACACCACAGGGCACTGTGGAGCTGGCAACCCGCAACACACCGGAGGAGCTGCTTGAACATATCTCAATGGGAGCACCGGAGCACATTGGGGACACTGATGATAGAGAGCGCACTGAGGAGGCTCATGGACCAGATCGCACTGATTACACTGATGGAGCAGAGCAGGGTGCTGAAGACGATGCGCCAGAGCAAAAACCTGTGAAGCACATTCACCAGACCATACTGGAAAGGGTATTCAATCAGAGAATACTGGTAACGGTAATGAACGGGACAACGTTGGAAAGGCTCATCGAGCACACCTGGGTTGCCTGAAACATCGAAGCACAGGTCGGGCTGAAGCTGCAGATAACTTCAGTTAGAACGATGCACCATAGCACACCGATGAGACAGATGTTCTAGAGCACACTGGGCAATCTGTACAACTAGACCAAGGAGTGAGGCTGATATACTAGAGCACACTGGGGACGCCGATACGCCAGTACGACCCTATGAGGCATATACACCAGTTCATGCTGGGGAGGGTGAACAACCAGAGCACCTCGGTGACGCTATTGCAGAGGACCACGCTGAGGAAGATGATGCACTAAATAGCACTTGTAGGCTGATCTCCTAGAACACAATACAGAGGCTAACACCTTAGACCACAGTGTGGAGGACGATGGACTAGACCAAACTGAGGTAGTATAAAATGGGAAATCTGGACCAGGGGCTATTGCGCAAGAAGGCCGCTATACATAGGCTCTTATGGGACTCTCTCCTTGCACCTGGGCTAAGGGCTACTGCGCAAGATTTTGGCTATAAATAGGCTCTTATAGAGAAAGGTAGCACAGGGTTTCGTGACCAAAAGGAAGCTTAGCACGTGGCTCGTGCGCAACATTGCGGCTGTATATAGGCTCTTATGGAGAAAGATGGCACAGGGCAGACATAGGAGATAAAGGGGACCTAATAGGGGCTGTTCGCAGGATGTAGGCCGCGTGCAACTTCCTAGTGCTAAGACACCCCAGACAAGATGTTTGCTGAACATTTGGTTCTATGGGGTAAATTGAATTAGATGGACCAGGAAAACACACGGGTAACCAGAACACACTGGTGAGGCCAAAGCGCCAGGAGCATCTGTGATGCCTCTAGAGTAGCCCACACTGGGAAGGCTGATGTACAAAAACACACTCGGGGCGCTGATACACCACAGGGCACTGTGGAGCTGACACCCCTTAGCAGACCGGAGGAGCTGCTTCAATGGGTACTAATGCACCGGAGCACATTGAGGACACTGATGGGAGAGAGCGCACTGTTGAAGGCGATGCACTATATGACCTTAGGGTGGATAATACACCAGACCGCACTGAGGAGGCTCATGCACCAGATCGCACTGATGACACTGATGGAGCAGAGCAAGTTGCTGAAGACGTTGCGCCAGAGCAAAAACCTGGGAGGCAGGCATATTCACCAGACCATCCAGGGAAGGGTATTCAGGCAGAGCATACAGGTAACGCTAATGCACGAGACAACATTGGGAAGGCTCATCGAGCACACCTGGGTAGCCTGAAACACCGAAGGACAGGTCGGGCTGAAGCTGCAGAGAACATCAGTTAGAGCGATGCACCATAGCACACTGGGAAGGGTGAAATATTGAAGGACAAAAGCACACAGATTGAGACAGATGCTCTAGAGCACATTGGGCAATCTGTACCACCAGACCAAAAAGGAAGGCTGATGAACCAGGGCACACTGGTGACGCCGATACGCCAGAACGAACCTATGACGCCTATACACCAGATCATGCTGGGGAGGGTGATCATCCAGACAACTTTGTTGACGCTATTGCAGAGGCTCACACTGAGGTAGCTGATGCACCAGATAACCTTTGTGAGGCTGGTCTCCTAGAACACACTACAGAGGCTAACGCCTTATACCACAGTGTGGAGGGCGACGAACGGACGAGACCAAACTGGCGGGGGATATAAATTGAATTCTGGAACAGGGTTAATGCGCATGATGGCCGCTATGCATTCTCTCTTATGGGACTAACTCCTTGCACCTGAAGTACGGGCTACTGCGCATGGTGGTCGCCATACATGGGCTCTTATGGGACTAACGCCTTGCACCTGGGCTAGGGGTTACTGCCCAAGGTGGTGGTTATACATAGACTCTAATGGAGAAAGGTTGCGCGAGATGGTGTCCGCGTGCAACTTCCTAGTGCTAGTACACCCGAGGCTAGATGTTTACTGAATAAAGGTTATATGAGACTAAATCTAAGTATATTGACCGGGTGATAATAGCAGCTCACATTGTATAGCCCATATATAGCCTTCCCAGTGTGGACAGCTCTACGGGCCTCACAGTTTTGCTCTGGCGCTTCGGCCTCACAAGTGTGTTCTGGTTACGTGTTGTGTTTTCCTAAGGCAGCCTTCTAGTTAAGGTCTATACGGATAGAGTATAGCAGTCGTCACGCATAGCACACTGGTGACGCCGATACACCAGAACGATCCTATGAGGCATATACACTAGGTCATGCAGGGGAGGGTGAACAACCAGAGCACCTCGGTGACGCTATTGCAGAGGACCACACTGAGGAAGATGATGCACTAAATAACACTTGGAGGCTGATCTCCTAGATCACAGTACAAAGGCTAACACTTCCGTTTTGGATTTCAGGAAGATCTAACCAATAGTTCATAAGTTGACAATGTGAGCTCCTGAGGCAGCTCCGTAGAGATAGATCTATAAGAACAATGTATCACCATGAGCTTCTGGTCGATCTCCGTAAGTTTAGTCTCATATAACCAACGGTCAGGCACTATACTGCCTCGGGTGTCCTATCACTTGGAAGTTGCACGCGGCCAACATCTCGCGCAACCGCCCCTATGCCGTCTCCTTAATTACTATGTCCTAGTTTTCCCCATAGGAGCCTATGTATAGCCGCTATCTGCTGAAGCTGCAGAGAACATCAGTTAGGACGATGCACCATAGCACGCAGGGAAGGCTGAAATACTGAAGGACAGTAGGGACGATTACACATACGCACACCGATGAGACAGATGTTCTAGAGCACACTGGGCAATCTGTACAACTAGACCAAGGAGTGAGGCTGATATACTAGAGCACACTGGGGACGCCGATACGCCAGTACGACCCTATGAGGTAAATGCACCAGATCATGCTGGGGAGGTTGAACAACCAGAGCACCTCGGTGACGCCATTGCTAAGGACCACACTGAGGAAGATGATGCACTAAACAACACTTGTAGGCCGATCTCCTAGAACACAATACAGAGGCTAACACCTTAGACTACAGTGTGGAGGACTATGGACTAGTCCAAACTGATGAAGGATAAAAAGGAAATCTGGAACAGGGGCTAATGCGCACCTGGGCTAATGGCTACTGCGTATAGCCGCTATCTGCTGAAGCTGCAGAGAACATCAGTTAGAACGATGCACCATAGCACACAGGGAAGGCTGAAATACTGAAGGACAGTAGGGCCGATTACACGTACGCACACCGATGAGACAGATGTTCTGGAGCACACTGGGCAATCTGTACAACTAGACCAAGGAGTGAGGCTGATTTACCAGAGCACACTGGGGACGCCGATACGCCAGTACAACACTATGAGGCATATACTCCAGATCATGCTGGGGAGGGTGAACAACCAGAGCACCTCGGTGAGGCTATTGCAGAGGACCACGCTGAGGAAGATGATGCACTAAATAACACTTGTAGGCTGATCTCCTAGAACACAATACCTTAGACCACAGTGTGGAGGACGATGGACAAGACCAATCTGAGGTAGGATAAAATGGGAAATCTGGACCAGGGGCTATTTCGCAAGAAGGCCGCTATACATAGGCTCTTATGGGACTCTCTCCTTGCACCTGGGCTAAGGGCTACTGCGCAAGATTTTGGCTATAAATAGGCTCTTATAGAGAAAGGTAGCACAGGGTTTCGTGACCAAAAGGAAGCCAAGCACGTGGCTCGTGCGCAACATTGCGGCTGTATATAGGCTCTTATGGAGAAAGATGGCACAGGGCAGACATAGGAGATAAAGGGGACCTAATAGGGGCTGATCGCAGGATGTAGGCCGCGTGCAACTTCCTAGTGCTAAGACACCCCAGACAAGATGGTTGCTGAACATTTGGTTCTATGGGGTAAATTGAATTAGATGGACCAGGAAAACACACGGGTAACCAGAACACACTGGTGAGGCCAAAGCGCCAGGAGCATCTGTGATGCCTCTAGAGTAGCCCACACTGGGAAGGCTGATGTACAAAAACACACTCGGGGCGCTGATACACCACAGGGCACTGTGGAGCTGACACCCCTTAGCAGACCGGAGGAGCTGCTTGACCATAGTTCAATGGGTACTAATGCACCGGAGCACATTGAGGACACTGATGGGAGAGAGCGCACTGTTGAAGGCGATGCACTATATGACCTTAGGGTGGATAATACACCAGACCGCACTGAGGAGGCTCATGCACCAGATCGCACTGATGACACTGATGGAGCAGAGCAAGTTGCTGAAGACGTTGCGCCAGAACAAAAACCTGGGAGGCATATTCACCAGACCATCCTGGGAAGGGTATTCAGCCTGAAACACCGAAGCACAGGTCGGGCTGAAGCTGCAGAGAACATCAGTTAGAGCGATGCACCATAGCACACTGGGAAGGGTGAAATACTGAAGGACAAAAGCACACAGATTGAGACAGATGCTCTAGAGCACATTGGGCAATCTGTACCACCAGACCAAAAAGGAAGGCTGATGAACCAGTGCACACTGGTGACGCCGATACGCCAGAACGACCCTATGACGCCTATACACCGATCATGCTGGGGAGGGTGATCATCCGGACAACTTTGTTGACGCTATTGCAGAGGCTCACACTGAGGTAGCTGATGCACCAGATAACCCTTGTGAGGCTGGTCTCCTAGAACACACTACAGAGGCTAACGCCTTATACCACAGTGTGGAGGGCGACGATCGGGCGAGACCAAACTGGCGAGGGATATAAATTGAATTCTGGAACAGGGTTAATGCGCATGATGGCCGCTATGCATTCTCTCTTATGGGACTAACTCCTTGCACCTGAAGTACGGGCTACTGCGCATGGTGGTCGCTATACATGGGCTCTTATGGGACTAACGCCTTGCACCTGGGCTAGGGGTTACTGCCCAAGGTGGTGGTTATGCATAGACTCTAATGGAGAAAGGTTGCGCGAGATGGTGTCCGCGTGCAACTTCCTAGTGCTAGTACACCCGAGGCTAGATGTTTACTGAATAAAGGTTATATGAGACTAAATCTAAGTATATTGACCGGGTGATAATAGCAGCTCACATTGTATAGCCCATATATAGACTTCCGAGTGTGGACAGCTCTACGGGCCTCACAGTTTTGCTCTGGCGCTTCGGCCTCACCAGTGTGTTCTGGTTACGTGTTGTGTTTTCCTTAGGCAGCCTTCTAGTTAAGGTCTATACGGATAGAGTATAGCAGTCGTCACGCATAGCACACTGGTGACGCCGATACACCAGAATGATCCTATGAGGCATATACACTAGATCATGCCGGGGAGGGTGAACAACCAGAGCACCTCGGTGACGCAATTGCTAAGGACCACACTGAGAAAGATGATGCACTAAACAACACTTGTAGGCTGATCTCCTAGAACACAATACAGAGTCTAACACCTTAGACTACAGTGTGGAGGACTATGGACTAGACCAAACTGATGAAGGTTAAAAAGGAAATCTGGACCAGGGGCTAATGCGCACCTGGGCTAATGGCTACTGCGTATAGCCGCTATCTGCTGAAGCTGCAGAGAACATCAGTTAGAACGATGCACCATAGCACACAGGGAAGGCTGAAATACTGAAGGACAGTAGGGTCGATTACACATACGCACACCGATGAGACAGATGTTCTGGAGCACACTGGGCAATCTGTACAACTAGACCAAGGAGTGAGGCTGATTTACCAGAGCACACTGGGGACACCGATACGCCAGTACGACCCTATGATCATATACACCAGATCATGCTGGGGAGGTTGAACAACCAGAGCACCTTGGTGACGCTATTGCAGAGGACCACGCTGAGGAAGATGATGCACTAAATAACACTTGTAGGCTGATCTCCTAGAACACAATACCTTAGACCACAGTGTGGAGGACGATGGACTAGACAAAACTGAGGTAGGATAAAATGGGAAATCTGGACCAGGGGCTTTGCGCAAGAAGGCGCCAGTACATAGGCTCTTATGGGACTCTCTCCTTGCACCTGGGCTAAGGGCTACTGCGCAAGATTTTGGCTGTAAATAGGCTCTTATGGAGAAAGATGGCACAGGGCAGACATAGGAGATAAAGGGGACCTAATAGGGGCTGTTCGCAGGATGTAGGCCGCGTGCAACTTCCTAGTGCTAAGACACCCCAGACAAGATGGTTGCTGAACATTTGGTTCTATGGGGTAAATTGAATTAGATGGACCAGGAAAACACACGGGTAACCAGAACACACTGGTGAGGCCAAAGCGCCAGGAGCATCTGTGATGCCTCTAGAGTAGCCCACACTGGGAAGGCTGATGTACAAAAACACACTCGGGGCGCTGATACACCACAGGGCACTGTGGAGCTGACACCCCTTAGCAGACCGGAGGAGCTGCTTCAATGGGTACTAATGCACCGGACCGCACTGAGGAGGCTCATGCACCAGATCGCATTGATGACACTGATGGAGCAGAGCAAGTTGCTGAAGACGTTGCGCCAGAGCAAAAACCTGGGAGGCAGGCATATTCACCAGACCATCCTGGGAAGGGTATTCAGGCAGAGCATACAGGTAACGCTAATGCACGAGACAACATTGGGAAGGCTCATCGAGCACACCTGGATAGCCTGAAACACCGAAGCACAGGTCGGGCTGAAGCTGCAGAGAACATCAGTTAGAGCGATGCACCATAGCACACTGGGAAGGGTGAAATACTGAAGGACAAAAGCACACAGATTGAGACAGATGCTCTAGAGCACATTGGGCAATCTGTACCACCAGACCAAAAAGGAAGGCTGATGAACCAGTGCACACTGGTGACGCCGATACGCCAGAACGACCCTATGACGCCTATACACCGATCATGCTGGGGAGGGTGATCATCCGGACAACTTTGTTGACGCTATTGCAGAGGCTCACACTGAGGTAGCTGATGCACCAGATAACCCTTGTGAGGCTGGTCTCCTAGAACACACTACAGAGGCTAACGCCTTATACCACAGTGTGGAGGGCGACGATCGGACGAGACCAAACTGGCGAGGGATATAAATTGAATTCTGGAACAGGGTTAATGCGCATGATGGCCGCTATGCATTCTCTCTTATGGGACTAACTCCTTGCACCTGAAGTACGGGCTACTGCGCATGGTGGTCGCTATACATGGGCTCTTATGGGACTAACGCCTTGCACCTGGGCTAGGGGTTACTGCCCAAGGTGGTGGTTATGCATAGTCTCTAATGGAGAAAGGTTGCGCGAGATGGTGTCCGCGTGCAACTTCCTAGTGCTAGTACACCCGAGGCTAGATGTTTACTGAATAAAGGTTATATGAGACTAAATCTAAGTATATTGACCGGGTGATAATAGCAGCTCACATTGTATAGCCCATATATAGACTTCCGAGTGTGGACAGCTCTACGGGCCTCACAGTTTTGCTCTGGCGCTTCGGCCTCACCAGTGTGTTCTGGTTACGTGTTGTGTTTTCCTTAGGCAGCCTTCTAGTTAAGGTCTATACGGATAGAGTATAGCAGTCGTCACGCATAGCACACTGGTGACGCCGATACACCAGAATGATCCTATGAGGCATATACACTAGATCATGCCGGGGAGGGTGAACAACCAGAGCACCTCGGTGACGCAATTGCTAAGGACCACACTGAGAAAGATGATGCACTAAACAACACTTGTAGGCTGATCTCCTAGAACACAATACAGAGGTTAACACCTTAGACTACAGTGTGGAGGACTATGGACTAGACCAAACTAGACCAAGGTTAAAAAGGAAATCTGGACCAGGGGCTAATGCGCACCTGGGCTAATGGCTACTGCGTATAGCCGCTATCTGCTGAAGCTGCAGAGAACATCAGTTAGAACGATGCACCATAGCACACAGGGAAGGCTGAAATACTGAAGGACAGTAGGGTCGATTACACATACGCACACCGATGAGACAGATGTTCTGGAGCACACTGGGCAATCTGTACAACTAGACCAAGGAGTGAGGCTGATTTACCAGAGCACACTGGGGACACCGATACGCCAGTACGACCCTATGATCATATACACCAGATCATGCTGGGGAGGTTGAACAACCAGAGCACCTTGGTGACGCTATTGCAGAGGACCACGCTGAGGAAGATGATGCACTAAATAACACTTGTAGGCTGATCTCCTAGAACACAATACCTTAGACCACAGTGTGGAGGACGATGGACTAGACAAAACTGAGGTAGGATAAAATGGGAAATCTGGACCAGGGGCTTTGCGCAAGAAGGCGCCAGTACATAGGCTCTTATGGGACTCTCTCCTTGCACCTGGGCTAAGGGCTACTGCGCAAGATTTTGGCTATAAATAGGCTCTTATGGAGAAAGATGGCACAGGGCAGACATAGGAGATAAAGGGGACCTAATAGGGGCTGTTCGCAGGATGTAGGCCGCGTGCAACTTCCTAGTGCTAAGACACCCCAGACAAGATGGTTGCTGAACATTTGGTTCTATGGGGTAAATTGAATTAGATGGACCAGGAAAACACACGGGTAACCAGAACACACTGGTGAGGCCAAAGCGCCAGGAGCATCTGTGATGCCTCTAGAGTAGCCCACACTGGGAAGGCCGATGTACAAAAACACACTCGGGGCGCTGATACACCACAGGGCACTGTGGAGCTGACACCCCTTAGCAGACCGGAGGAGCTGCTTGACCATAGCTCAATGGGTGCTTATACACCGGAGCACATTGGGGACACTGATGGGAGAGAGCGCACTGTTGAAGGCGATGCACTATATTACCTTAGGGTGGTTAATACACCAGACCGCACTGAGGAGGCTCATGCACCAGATCGCACTGATGACACTGATGGAGCATAGCAGGTTACTGAACATGCGCCAGAGCAAAAACCTGGGAGGCATATTCACATACCATCCTGGGAAGGGTATTCAGGCAGAGCATATGCACGAGACAACATTGGGAAGGCTCATCGAGCACACCTGGATAGCCTGAAACACCGAAGCACAGGTCGGGCTGAAGCTGCAGAGAACATCAGTTAGAGCGATGCACCATAGCACACTGGGAAGGGTGAAATACTGAAGGACAAAAGCACACAGATTGAGACAGATGCTCTAGAGCAATCTATACCACCAGACCAAAAAGGAAGGCTGATGAACCAGGGCACACTGGTGACGCCGATACGCCAGAACGACCCTATGACGCCTATACACCAGATAATGCTGGGGAGGGTGATCATCCAGACAACTTTGTTGACGCTATTGCAGAGGCTCACACTGAGGTAGCTGATGCACCAGATAACCTTTGTGAGGCTGGTCTCCTAGAACACACTACAGAGGCTAACGCCTTATACCACAGTGTGGAGGGCGACGAACGGACGAGACCAAACTGGCGGGGGATATAAATTGAATTCTGGAACAGGGTTAATGCGCATGATGGCCGCTATGCATTCTCTCTTATGGGACTAACTCCTTGCACCTGAAGTACGGGCTACTGCGCATGGTGGTCGCCATACATGGGCTCTTATGGGACTAACGCCTTGCACCTGGGCTAGGGGTTACTGCCCAAGGTGGTGGTTATACATAGACTCTAATGGAGAAAGGTTGCGCGAGATGGTGTCCGCGTGCAACTTCCTAGTGCTAGTACACCCGAGGCTAGATGTTTACTGAATAAAGGTTATATGAGACTAAATCTAAGTATATTGACCGGGTGATAATAGCAGCTCACATTGTATAGCCCATATATAGCCTTCCCAGTATGGACAGCTCTACGGGCCTCACAGTTTTGCTCTGGCGCTTCGGCCTCACAAGTGTGTTCTGGTTACGTGTTGTGTTTTCCTAAGGCAGCCTTCTAGTTAAGGTCTATACGGATAGAGTATAGCAGTCGTCACGCATAGCACACTGGTGACGCCGATACACCAGAACGATCCTATGAGGCATATACACTAGATCATGCAGGGGAGGGTGAACAACCAGAGCACCTCGGTGACGCTATTGCAGAGGACCACACTGAGGAAGATGATGCACTAAATAACACTTGGAGGCTAATCTCCTAGATCACAGTACAAAGGCTAACACTTCTGTTTTGGATTTCAGGAAGATCTAACCAATAGTTCATGTGAGCTCCTGAGGCAGCTCCGTAGAGATAGATCTATAAGAACAATGTATCACCATGAGCTTCTGGTCGATCTCCGTAAGTTTAGTCTCATATAACCAACGGTCAGGCACTATACTGCCTCGGGTGTCCTATCACTTGGAAGTTGCACGCGGCCAACATCTCGCGCAACCGCCCCTATGCCGTCTCCTTAATTACTATGTCCTTGTTTTCCCCATAGGAGCCTGTGTATAGCCGCTATCTGCTGAAGCTGCAGAGAACATCAGTTAGAACGATGCACCATAGCACGCAGGGAAGGCTGAAATACTGAAGGACAGTAGGGACGATTACACATACGCACACCGATGAGACAGATGTTCTAGAGCACACTGGGCAATCTGTACAACTAGACCAAGGAGTGAGGCTGATTTACGAGAGCACACTGGGGACGCCGATACGCCAGTACGACCCTATGAGGCATATACACCAGATCATGCTGGGGTGGGTGAACAACCAGAGCACCTCGGTGACGCTATTGCAGAGGACCACGCTGAGGAAGATGATGCACTAAATAACACTTGTGGGCTGATCTCCTAGAACACAATACCACAGTGTGCAGGACGATGGACTGAGGAAGGATAAAATGGGAATTCTGGACCAGGAGCTAATGCGCAAGAAGGCCGCTATACATACTCTCTTATGGGAGTCTCTCCTTGCGCCTGGGCTAAGGGCTACTGCGCAAGATGGTGGCTATACATAGGCTCTTATAGAGAAACGTAGCACAGGGGTTCGTGAGCAAGAGAGCGGCTATACTTAGTCTCTTATAGAGGAAGCTAGCACGTGGGCACGTGCGCAACTAACGGCTATACATATTCTCTGATCTAGAACGATGGCACAGGGGAGACATAGGAGAACGGAATAGGGGCTGATCGCAGAATGGAGGCCGCGTGCAACTTCCTACTGCTAGGACACCCCACATAAGATGGTTGCTGAACATTTGTGTCTATGGGGTAAATTGAATTAGATGGACCAGGAAAACAACGGGTAACCATAACACACTGGTGAGGCCGAAGCGCCAGAGGCAAACTGTGATGCCTCTAGAGCAGCCCACACTGGGAAGGCTGATGTACCAAAAAACACTCGGGGCGCTGATACACCACAGGGCACTGTGGAGCTGGCACCCCGCAACACACCGGAGGAGCTGCTTGAACATATCTCAATGGGAGCACCGGAGCACATTGGGGACACTGATGATAGAGAGCGCACTGAGGAGGCTCATGGACCAGATCGCACTGATTACACTGATGGAGCAGAGCAGGGTGCTGAAGACGATGCGCCAGAGCAAAAACCTGTGAAGCACATTCACCAGACCATACTGGAAAGGGTATTCAATCAGAGAATACTGGTAACGGTAATGAACGGGACAACATTGGAAAGGCTCATCGAGCACACCTGGGTTGCCTGAAACATCGAAGCACAGGTCGGGCTGAAGCTGCAGATAACTTCAGTTAGAACGATGCACCATAGCACACCGATGAGACAGATGTTCTACAGCACACTGGGCAATCTGTACAACTAGACCAAGGAGTGAGGCTGATATACTAGAGCACACTGGGGACGCCGATACGCCAGTACGACCCTATGAGGTAAATGCACCAGATCATGCTGGGGAGGTTGAACAACCAGAGCACCTCGGTGACGCTATTGCAGAGGACCACGCTGAGGAAGATGATGCACTAAATAACACTTGTAGGCTGATCTCCTAGAACACAATACAGAGGCTAACACCTTAGACCACAGTGTGGAGGACGATGGACTAGACCAAACTGAGGTAGTATAAAATGGGAAATCTGGACCAGGGGCTATTGCGCAAGAAGGCCGCTATACATAGGCTCTTATGAGACTCTCTCCTTGCACCTGGGCTAAGGGCTACTGCGCAAGATTTTGGCTATAAATAGGCTCTTATAGAGAAAGTTAGCACAGGGTTTCGTGGCCAAAAGGAAGCTAAGCACGTGGCTCGTGCGCAACATTGCGGCTGTATATAGGCTCTTATGGAGAAAGATGGCACAGGGCAGACATAGGAGATAAAGGGGACCTAATAGGGGCTGATCGCAGGATGTAGGCCGCGTGCAACTTCCTGGTGCTAAGACACCCCAGACAAGATGGTTGCTGAACATTTGGTTCTATGGGGTAAATTGAATTAGATGGACCAGGAAAACACACGGGTAACCAGAACACACTGGTGAGGCCAAAGCGCCAGGAGCATCTGTGATGCCTCTAGAGTAGCCCACACTGGGAAGGCTGATGTACAAAAACACACTCGGGGCGCTGATACACCACAGGGCACTGTGGAGCTGACACCCCTTAGCAGACCGGAGGAGCTGCTTGACCATAGTTCAATGGGTACTAATGCACCGGAGCACATTGAGGAAACTGATGGGAGAGAGCGCACTGTTGAAGGCGATGCACTATATGACCTTAGGGTGGATAATACACCAGACCGCACTGAGGAGGCTCATGCACCAGATCGCACTGATGACACTGATGGAGCAGAGCAAGTTGCTGAAGACGTTGCGCCAGAGCAAAAACCTGGGAGGCAGGCATATTCACCAGACCATCCTGGGAAGGGTATTCAGGCAGAGCATACAGGTAACGCTAATGCACGAGACAACATTGGGAAGGCTCATCGAGCACACCTGGGTAGCCTGAAACACCGAAGCACAGGTCGGGCTGAAGCTGCAGAGAACATCAGTTAGAGCGATGCACCATAGCACACTGGGAAGGGTGAAATACTGAAGGACAAAAGCACACAGATTGAGACAGATGCTCTAGAGCACATTGGCAATCTGTACCACCAGACCAAAAAGGAAGGCTGATGAACCAGTGCACACTGGTGACGCCGATACGCCAGAACGACCCTATGACGCCTATACACCAGATCATGCTGGGGAGGGTGATCATCCAGACAACTTTGTTGACGCTATTGCAGAGGCTCACACTGAGGTAGCTGATGCACCAGATAACCCTTGTGAGGCTGGTCTCCTAGAACACACTACAGAGGCTAACGCCTTATACCACAGTGTGGAGGGCGACGAACGGACGAGACCAAACTGGCGAGGGATATAAATTGAATTCTGGAACTGGGTTAATGCGCATGATGGCCGCTATACATTCTCTCTTATGGGACTAACTCCTTGCACCTGAAGTATGGGCTACTGCGCATGGTGGCCGCTATACATTGGCTCTTATGGGATCAACTCCTTACACCTGGGCTAGGGGCTACTGCCCCAGGTGGTGGTTATACATAGACTCTAATGGAGAAATGTTGCACGAGATGGTGTCTGCATGTAACTTCCTCGTGCTAGACAACCGAGGCTAGATGTTTACTGAACAATGGTTATATGAGACTAAATTTAAGTAGATTGACTTGGAGATAATGGCGCTCACATTATATAGCCTATATATAGCTTGCGCAGTAGCCCCAAGCCCAGGTGCAAGAAGTTAGTCCCATAAGAGCCCAAGTATAGCGGCCATCTTGCGAATTACCCCCTGTTCCAGAATTCACTTTTTATCCCTCCAAAATTTGGCGTAGTCCATTGGCTTCCACACTGTGGTATAAGACGTTAGCCTCTGTAGTGTGTTCTAGGTAATCAGCCTCATAAGTGTTATTTAGTGCATCAGCTTCCACAATGTGATCCTCTGCAACAGCGACACCAAGGTGCTGTGGTTGTTCAGCCTCCGCAGCATGATCCAGTGTATAGGTCTCATGGGGTCGTTCTGTTGTTCTCTGCAGCTTCAGCCCGACTGTGCTTCGGTGTTTCAGTGCACTGTGGTCTATCAGGTCCCCGAATGTCAGCTGGTACATTAGCCATCCCAGTCTGGACAGCTCTACGGGCCTCACAGTTTTGCTCTGTTGCTTCGGCCTCACCAGTGTGTTCTGGTTACGTGTTGTGTATTCCTGAGGCAGCCTTCTAGTTAAGGTCGAGAGGAATAGAGTATAGCAGTCGTCACGCATAGCACACTCGTGACGCCGATACGCCAGAACGATCCTATGAGGCATATACACTAGATCATGCAGGAGATGGTGAACAACCAGAGCACCTCGGTGACGCTATTGCTAAGGACCACACTGAGGAAGATGATGCACTAAACAACACTTGTAGGCCGATCTCCTAGAACACAATACAGAGGCTAACACCTTAGACCACAGTGTGGAGGACGATGGACTAGACCAAACTGAGGTAGTATAAAATGGGAAATCTGGACCAGGGACTATTGCGCAAGAAGGCCGCTATACATAGGCTCTTATGGGACTCTCTCCTTGCACCTGGGCTAAGGGCTACTGCGCAAGATTTTGGCTATAAATAGGCTCTTATAGAGAAAGGTAGCACAGGGTTTCGTGACCACGTGGCTCGTGCGCAACATTGCGGCTGTATGTAGGCTCTTATGGAGAAAGGTGGCACAGGGCAGACATAGGAGATACAGGGGACCTAATAGGGGCTGATCGCAGGATGTAGGCCGCGTGGAACTTCCTAGTGCTAAGACACCCCAGACAAGATGGTTGCTGAACATTTGGTTCTTGGGGTAAATTGAATTAGATGGACCAGGAAAACACACGGGTAACCAGAACACACTGGTGAGGCCAAAGCGCCAGGAGCATCTGTGATGCCTCTAGAGTAGCCCACACTGGGAAGCTGATGTACAAAAACACACTCGGGGCGCTGATACACCACAGGGCACTGTGGAGCTGACACCCCTTAGCAGACCGGAGGAGCTGCTTGACCATAGTTCAATGGGTACTAATGCACCGGAGCACATTGAGGACACTGGTGGGAGAGAGCGCACTGTTGAAGGCGATGCACTATATGTCCTTAGGGTGGATAATACACCAGACCGCACTGAGGAGGCTCATGCACCAGATCGCACTGATGACACTGATGGAGCAGAGCAAGTTGCTGAAACGTTGCGCCAGAGCAAAAAACCTGGGAGGCATATTCACCAGACCATCCTGGGAAGGGTATTCAGGCAGAGCATACAGGTAACGCTAATGCACGAGACAACATTGGGAAGGCTCATCGAGCACACCTGGGTAGCCTGAAACACCGAAGCACAGGTCGGGCTAAAGCTGCAGAGAACATCAGTTAGAGCGATGCACCATAGCACACTGGGAAGGGTGAAATACTGAAGGACAAAAGCACACAGATTGAGACAGATGCTCTAGAGCACATTGGGCAATCT
Organism: Anabrus simplex; assembly: GCF_040414725.1. NCBI lineage: Eukaryota > Metazoa > Arthropoda > Insecta > Orthoptera > Tettigoniidae > Anabrus > Anabrus simplex. The sequence continues at coordinate 913,900,784 of NC_090266.1, read as the reverse complement.
GTACCACCAGACCAAAAAGGAAGGCTGATGATCAGTGCACACTGGTGACGCCGATACGCCAGAACGACCCTATGACGCCTATACACCAGATCATGCTGGGGAGGGTGATCATCCAGACAACTTTGTTGACGCTATTGCAGAGGCTCACACTGAGGTAGCTGATGCACCAGATAACCCTTGTGAGGCTGGTCTCCTAGAACACACTACAGAGACTAACGCCTTATACCACAGTGTGGAGGGCGACGAACGGACGAGACCAAACTGGCGAGGGATATAAATTGAATTCTGGAACAGGGTTAATGCGCATGATGGCCGCTATACATTCTCTCTCTTATGGGACTAACTCCTTGCACCTGAAGTATGGGCTACTGCGCATGGTGGCCGCTATACATTGGCTCTTATGGGATCAACTCTTACACCTGGGCTAGGGGCTACTGCCCCAGGTGGTGGTTATACATAGACTCTAATGGAGAAATGTTGCACGAGATGGTGTCTGCATGTAACTTCCTAGTGCTAGACAACCGAGGCTAGATGTTTACTGAACAATGGTTATATGAGACTAAATTTAAGTAGTTTGACTTGGAGATAATGGCGCTCACATTATATAGCCTATATATAGCTTGCGCAGTAGCCCCAAGCCCAGGTGCAAGAAGTTAGTCCCATAAGAGCCCAAGTATAGCGGCCATCTTGCGAATTACCCCCTGTTCCAGAATTCACTTTTTATCCCTCCAAAATTTGGCGTAGTCCATTGGCTTCCACACTGTGGTATAAGACGTTAGCCTCTGTAGTGTGTCCTAGGTAATCAGCCTCATAAGTGTTATTTAGTGCATCAGCTTCCACAATGTGATCCTCTGCAACAGCGACACCAAGGTGCTGTGGTTGTTCAGCCTCCGCAGCATGATCCAGTGTATAATTCTCATGGGGTCGTTCTGTTGTTCTCTGCAGCTTCAGCCCGACTGTGCTTGCGTGTTTCAGTGCACTGTGGTCTATCAGGTCCCCGAATGTCAGCTGGTACATTAGCCTTCCCAGTGTGGACAGCTCTACGGGCCTCACAGTTTTGCTCTGTTGCTTCGGCCTCACCAGTGTGTTCTGGTTACGTGTTGTGTATTCCTGAGGCAGCCTTCTAGTTAAGGTCTAGAGGAATAGAGTATAGCAGTCGCCACGCATAGCACACTCGTGACGCCGATACGCCAGAACGATCCAATGAGGCATATACACTAGATCATGCAGGAGATGGTGAACAACCAGAGCACCTCGGTGACGCTATTGCAGAGGACAACACTGAGGAAGAAGATGCACTAAATAACACTTGTAGGCTGATCTGCTAGAACAAAGTACAAAGGCTAACACCTTAGACTACAGTGTGGAGGACTATGGACTAGACGAAACTGATGAAGGATAAAAAGGAAATCTGGACCAGGGGCTAATGCGCACCTGGGCTAATGGCTACTGCGTATAGCCGCTATCTGCTGAAGCTGCAGAGAACATCAGTTAGAACGATGCACCATAGCACACAGGGAAGGCTGAAATACTGAAGGACAGTAGGGTCGATTACACATACGCACACCGATGAGACAGATGTTCTGGAGCACACTGGGCAACCTGTACAACTAGACCAAGGAGTGAGGCTGATTTACCAGAGCACATTGGGGACGCCGATACGCCTTTACGACCCTATGAGGCATATAAACCAGATCATGCTGGGGAGGGTGAACAACCAGATCACCTCGGTGACGCTATTGCAGAGGACCACGCTGAGGAAGATGATGCACTAAATATCACTTGTAGGCTGATCTGCTAGAACAAAGTACAAAGGCTAACACCTTAGACCACAGTGTGGAGGACGATGGACTAGACCAAACTGAGTTAGGATAAAATGGGAAATCTGGACCAGGGGCTATTGCGCAAGAAGGCCGCTATACATAGGCTCTTATGGGACTCTCTCCTTGCACCTGGGCTAAGGGCTACTGCGCAAGATTTTGGCTATAAATAGGCTCTTATAGAGAAAGGTAGCACAGGGTTTCGTGACCAAAAGGAAGCTAAGCACGTGGTTCGTGCGCAACATTGCGGCTGTATATAGGCTCTTATGGAGAATGATGGCACAGGGCAGACATAGGAGATAAAGGGGACCTAATAGGGGCTGATCGCAGGATGTAGGCCGCGTGCAACTTCCTAGTGCTAAGACACCCCAGACAAGATGGTTGCTGAACATTTGGTTCTATGGGGTAAATTGAATTAGATGGACCAGGAAAACACACGGGTAACCAGAACACACTGGTGAGGCCAAAGCGCCAGGAGCAACTGTGATGCCTCTAGAGTAGCCCACACTGGGAAGGCTGATGTACAAAAACACACTCGGGGCGCTGATACACCACAGGGCACTGTTGAGCTGACACCCCTTAGCAGACCGGAGGAGCTGCTTCAATGGGTACTAATGCACCGGAGCACATTGAGGAAACTGATGGGAGAGAGCGCACTGTTGAAGGCGATGCACTATATGACCTCAGGGTGGATAATACACCAGACCGCACTGAGGAGGCTCATGCACCAGATCGCACTGATGACACTGATGGAGCAGAGCAAGTTGCTGAAGACGTTGCGCCAGAGCAAAAACCTGGGAGGCAGGCATATTCACCAGACCATCCTGGGAAGGGTATTCAGGCAGAGCATACAGGTAACGCTAATGCACGAGACAACATTGGGAAGGCTCATCGAGCACACCTGGGTAGCCTAAAACACCGAAGCACAGGTCGGGCTGAAGCTGCAGAGAACATCAGTTAGAGCGATGCACCATAGCACACTGGGAAGGGTGAAATACTGAAGGACAAAAGCACACAGATTGAGACAGATGCTCTAGAGCACATTGGCAATCTGTACCACCAGACCAAAAAGGAAGGCTGATGAACCAGTGCACACTGGTGACGCCGATACGCCAGAACGACCCTATGACGCCTATACACCAGATCATGCTGGGGAGGGTGATCATCCAGACAACTTTGTTGACGCTATTGCAGAGGCTCACACTGAGGTAGCTGATACACCAGATAACCCTTGTGAGGCTGGTCTCCTAGAACACACTACAGAGGCTAACGCCTTATACCACAGTGTGGAGGGCGACGAACGGACGAGACCAAACTGGCGAGGGATATAAATTGAATTGTGGAACAGGGTTAATGCGCATGATGGCCGCTATACATTGGCTCTTATGGGATCAACTCCTTACACCTGGGCTAGGGGCTACTGCCCCAGGTGGTGGTTATACATAGACTCTAATGGAGAAATGTTGCACGAGATGGTGTCTGCATGTAACTTCCTAGTGCTAGACAACCGAGGCTAGATGTTTACTGAACAATGGTTATATGAGACTAAATTTAAGTAGATTGACTTGGAGATAATGGCAGCTCACATTATATAGCCTATATATAGCTTGCGCAGGTGCAAGAAGTTAGTCCCATAAGAGCCCAAGTATAGCGGCCATCTTGCGCATTACCCCCTGTTCCAGAATTCACTTTTTATTCCTCCATAATTTGGCGTAGTCCATTGGCTTCCACACTGTGGTATAAGACGTTAGCCTCTGTAGTGTGTTCTAGGTAATCAGCCTCATAAGTGTTATTTAGTGCACCAGCTTCCACAATGTGATCCTCTGCAACAGCGACACCAAGGTGCTGTGGTTTTTCAGCCTCCGCAGCATGATCCAGTGTATAGGTCTCATGGGGTCGTTCTGTTGTTCTCTGCAGCTTCAGCCCGACTGTGCTTCGGTGTTTCAGTGCACTGTGGTCTATCAGGTCCCCGAATGTCAGCTGGTACATTAGCCTTCCCAGTGTGGACAGCTCTACGGGCCTCAAAGTTTTGCTCTGTTGCTTCGGCCTCACCAGTGTGTTCTGGTTACGTGTTGTGTATTCCTGAGGCAGCCTTCTAGTTAAGGTCTAGAGGAATAGAGTATAGCAGTCGTCACGCATAGCACACTCGTGACGCCGATACGCCAGAACGATCCTATGAGGCATATACACTAGATCATGCAGGAGATGGTGAACAACCAGAGCACCTCGGTGACGCTATTGCAGAGGACAACACTGAGGAAAGAAGATGCACTAAATAACACTTGTAGGCTGATCTGCTAGAACAAAGTACAAAGGCTGGAATATCAGGATGATCAAACCAATAATTCATAAGTAGACAATGTGAGCTCCTGATGAGCTTCTGGTCCATCTCCTTAATTTTAGTCTCATGTAACCAAAGGTGCCTCGGGTGTCCTATCACTTGGAAATTGCACGCGGCCACCATCTCGCGCAACCCCCCATATGATGTCTCAATAAATACTATGTGCTAGTTTTCCCCATAGGAGCCTGCGTATAGCCGCTATATGCTGAAACTGCAGAGAACATCAGTTATAACGATGCACCATAGCACGCAGGGAAGGCTGAAATACTGAAGGACAGTAGGGACGATTACACATACGCACACCGATGAGACAGATGTTCTAGAGCACACTGGTCTATCTGTGCAACTAGACCAAGGAGTGAGGCTGATATACTAGAGCACACTGTTTTGGAATTTCAGGATGATCAAACCAATAGTTCATAGGTTCACAATGTGAGCTCCTGAGGCAGCTTCGTAGAGATAGATCTATAAGAACAATGTATCACCATGAGCTTCTGGTCCATCTCCGTAATTTTAGTCTCATATAACCAAAGGTCAGGCACTATACTGCCTCGGGTGTCCTATCACTTGGAAATTGCACGCGGCCAGCACCTGGCGCAACCGCCCCTATGCCGTCTCCTTAAATACTATGTGCTAGTGTTCCCCATAGGAGCCTGTGTATAGCCGCTATCTCTGAAGCTGCAGAGAACATCGGTTAGAACGATGCACCATAGCACACAGGGAAGGCTAAAATACTGAAGGACAGTAGGGACGATTACACATACGCACACCGATGAGACAGATGTTCTAGAGCACACTGGTCTATCTGTGCAACTAGACCAAGGAGTGAGGCTGATATACTAGAGCACACTGGTGGCGCCGATACGCCAGTACGACCCTATGAGGCATATACACCAGATCATGCTGGGGAGGGTGAACAACCAGAGCACCTCGGTGACACTGTTGCAGAGGACCACACTGAGGAAGATGAAGCACTAAATAACACTTGTGGGCTGATCTCCTAGAACACAATACAAAGGCTAACACCTTATACCACAGTGTGGAGGACGATGGACTAGACCAAACTGAGGAAGGATAAAATGGGTATTCTGGACCAGGGGTTAATGCGCAAGAAGGCCGCTATACATACTCTCTTATGGGAGTCTCTCCTTGCGCCTGGGCTAAGGGCTACTGCGCAAGATGGTGGCTATACATAGGCTCTTATAGAGAAAGGTAGCACAGGGGTTCGTGAGCAAGAGAGCGGCTATACATATTCTCTGATCTAGAAAGATGGCACAGGGGAGACATAGGAGAACGGAATAGGGTCTGATCGTAGAATGGAGGCCACGTGCAACTTCCTACTGCTAGGACACCCCACATAAGATGGTTGCTGAACATTTGTGTCTATGGGGTAAATTGAATTAGATGGACCAGGAAAACAACGGGTAACCAAAACACACTGGTGAGGCCGAAGCGCCAGAGGCAAACTGTGATGCCTCTAGAGCAGCCCGCACTGGGAAGGCTGATGTACCGAACCACACTCGGGGCGCTGATACACCACAGGGCACTGTGGAGCTGGCACCCCGCAACACACCGGAGGAGCTGCTTGAACACAGCTCAATGGGAGCACCGGAGCACATTGGGAACACTGATGATAGAGAGCGCACTGAGGAGGCTCATGGACCAGATCGCACTGATTACACTGATGGAGCAGAGCAGGGTGCTGAAGACGATGCGCCAGAGCAAAAACCTGTGAAGCACATTCACCAGACCATACTGGAAAGGGTATTCAATCAGAGAATACTGGTAACGGTAATGAACGGGACAACATTGGAAAGGCTCATCGAGCACACCTGGGTTGCCTGAAACATCGAAGCACAGGTCGGGCTGAAGCTGCAGATAACTTCAGTTAGAACGATGCACCATAGCACACCGATGAGTCAGATGTTCTAGAGCACACTGGGCAATCTGTACAACTAGACCAAGGAGTGAGGCTGATATACTAGAGCACACTGGGGACGCCGATACGCCAGTACGACCCTATGAGGTAAATGCACCAGATCATGCTGGGGAGGTTGAACAACCAGAGCACCTCGGTGACGCTATTGCTAAGGACCACACTGAGGAAGATAATGCACTAAACAACACTTGTAGGCCGATCTCCTAGAACACAATACAGAGTCTAACACCTTAGACTACAGTGTGGAGGACTATGTACTAGACCAAACTGAGGAAGGATAAAAAGGAAATCTGGACCAGTGGCTAATGCGCACCTGGGCTAATGGCTACTGCGTATAGCCGCTATCTGCTGAAGCTGCAGAGAACATCAGTTAGAACGATGCACCATAGCACACAGGGAAGGCTGAAATACTGAAGGACAGTAGGGTCGATTACACATACGCACACCGATGAGACAGATGTTCTGGAGCACACTGGGCAACCTGTACAACTAGACCAAGGAGTGAGGCTGATTTACCAGAGCACACTGGGGACGCCGATACGCCAGTACGACCCTATGAGGCATATACACCAGATCATGCTGGGGAGGGTGAACAACCAGAGCACCTCGGTGACGCTATTGCAGAGGACCACGCTGAGGAAGATTATGCACTAAATAGCACTTGTAGGCTGATCTCCTAGAACACAATACAGAGGCTAACACCTTAGACCACAGTGTGGAGGACGATGGACTAGACCAAACTGAGGTAGTATAAAATGGGAAATCTGGACCAGGGGCTATTGCGCAAGAAGGCCGCTATACATAGGCTCTTATGGGACTCTCTCCTTGCACATGGGCTAAGGGCTACTGCGCAAGATTTTGGCTATAAATAGGCTCTTATAGAGAAAGGTAGCACAGGGTTTCGTGACCAAAAGGAAGCTAAGCACGTGGCTCGTGCGCAACATTGCGGCTGTATATAGGCTCTTATGGAGAAAGATGGCACAGGGCAGACATAGGAGATAAAGGGGACCTAATAGGGGCTGTTCGCAGGATGTAGGACACGTGCAACTTCCTAGTGCTAAGACACCCCAGACAAGATGGTTGCTGAACATTTGGTTCTATGGGGTAAATTCAATTAGATGGACCAGGAAAACACACGGGTAACCAGAACACACTGGTGAGGCCAAAGCGCCAGGAGCATCTGTGATGCCTCTAGAGTAGCCCACACTGGGAAGGCTGATGTACAAAAACACACTCGGGGCGCTGATACACCACAGGGCACTGTGGAGCTGACACCCCTTAGCAGACCGGAGGAGCTGCTTCAATGGGTACTAATGCACCGGAGCACATTGAGGACACTGATGGGAGAGAGCGCACTGTTGAAGGCGATGCACTATATGACCTTAGGGTGGATAATACACCAGACCGCACTGAGGAGGCTCATGCACCAGATCGCATTGATGACACTGATGGAGCAGAGCAAGTTGCTGAAGACGTTGCGCCAGAGCAAAAACCTGGGAGGCAGGCATATTCACCAGACCATCCTGGGAAGGGTATTCAGGCAGAGCATACAGGTAACGCTAATGCACGAGACAACATTGGGAAGGCTCATCGAGCACACCTGGATAGCCTGAAACACCGAAGCACAGGTCGGGCTGAAGCTGCAGAGAACATCAGTTAGAGCGATGCACCATAGCACACTGGGAAGGGTGAAATACTGAAGGACAAAAGCACACAGATTGAGACAGATGCTCTAGAGCACATTGGGCAATCTGTACCACCAGACCAAAAAGGAAGGCTGATGAACCAGTGCACACTGGTGACGCCGATACGCCAGAACGACCCTATGACGCCTATACACCAGATCATGCTGGGGAGGGTGATCATCCAGACAACTTTGTTGACGCTATTGCAGAGGCTCACACTGAGGTAGCTGATGCACCAGATAACCTTTGTGAGGCTGGTCTCCTAGAACACACTACAGAGGCTAACGCCTTATACCACAGTGTGGAGGGCGACGAACGGACGAGACCAAACTGGCGGGGGATATAAATTGAATTCTGGAACAGGGTTAATGCGCATGATGGCCGCTATGCATTCTCTCTTATGGGACTAACTCCTTGCACCTGAAGTACGGGCTACTGCGCATGGTGGTCGCCATACATGGGCTCTTATGGGACTAACGCCTTGCACCTGGGCTAGGGGTTACTGCCCAAGGTGGTGGTTATACATAGACTCTAATGGAGAAAGGTTGCGCGAGATGGTGTCTGCATGCAACTTCCTAGTGCTAGTACACCCGAGGCTAGATGTTTACTGAATAAAGGTTATATGGGACTAAATCTAAGTATATTGACCGGGTGATAATAGCAGCTCACATTGTATAGCCCATATATAGCCTTCCCAGTGTGGACAGCTCTACGGGCCTCACAGTTTTGCTCTGGCGCTTCGGCCTCACAAGTGTGTTCTGGTTACGTGTTGTGTTTTCCTAAGGCAGCCTTCTAGTTAAGGTCTATACGGATAGAGTATAGCAGTCGTCATGCATAGCACACTGGTGACGCCGATACACCAGAACGATCCTATGAGGCATATACACTAGATCATGCAGGGGAGGGTGAACAACCAGAGCACCTCGGTGACGCTATTGCAGAGGACCACACTGACGAAGATGATGCACTAAATAACACTTGGAGGCTTATCTCCTAGATCACAGTACAAAGGCTAACACTTCTGTTTTGGATTTCAGGAAGATCTAACCAATAGTTCATAAGTTGACAATGTGAGCTCCTGAGGCAGCTCCGTAGAGATAGATCTATAAGAACAATGTATCACCATGAGCTTCTGGTCGATCTCCGTAAGTTTAGTCTCATATAACCAACGGTCAGGCACTATACTGCCTCGGGTGTCCTATCACTTGGAAGTTGCACGCGGCCAACATCTCGCGCAACCGCCCCTATGCCGTCTCCTTAATTACTATGTCCTAGTTTTCCCCATAGGAGCCTGTGTATAGCCGCTATCTGCTGAAGCTGCAGAGAACATCAGTTAGAACGATGCACCATAGCACGCAGGGAAGGCTGAAATACTGAAGGACAGTAGGGACGATTACACATACGCACACCGATGAGACAGATGTTCTAGAGCACACTGGGCAATCTGTACAACTAGACCAAGGAGTGAGGCTGATATACTAGAGCACACTGGGGACGCCGATACGCCAGTACGACCCTATGAGGCAAATGCACCAGATCATGCTGGGGAGGTTGAACAACCCGAGCACCTCGGTGACGCTATTGCTAAGGACCACACTGAGGAAGATGATGCACTAAAGAACACTTGTAGGCCGATCTCCTAGAACACAATACAGAGGCTAACACCTTAGACTACAGTGTGGAGGACTATGGACTAGACCAAACTGATGAAGGATAAAAAGGAAATCTGGACCAGGGGCTAATGCGCACCTGGGCTAATGGCTACTGCGTATAGCCGCTATCTGCTGAAGCTGCAGAGAACATCAGTTAGAACGATGCACCATAGCACACAGGGAAGGCTGAAATACTGAAGGACAGTAGGGTCGATTACACATACGCACACCGATGAGACAGATGTTCTGGAGCACACTGGGCAATCTGTACAACTAGACCAAGGAGTGAGGCTGATTTACGAGAGCACACTGGGGACGCCGATACGCCAGTACGACCCTATGAGGCATATACACCAGATCATGCTGGGGTGGGTGAACAACCAGAGCACCTCGGTGACGCTATTGCAGAGGACCACGCTGAGGAAGATGATGCACTAAATAACACTTGTAGGCTGATCTCCTAGAACACAATACCTTAGACCACAGTGTGGAGGTCGATGGACTAGACCAAACTGAGGTAGGATAAAATGGGAAATCTGGACCAGGGGCTATTGCGCAAGAAGGCCGCTATACATAGGCTCTTATGGGACTCTCTCCTTGCACCTTGGCTAAGGGCTACTGCGCAAGATTTTGGCTATAAATAGGCTCTTATAGAGAAAGGTAGCACAGGGTTTCGTGACCAAAAGGAAGCTAAGCACGTGGCTCGTGCGCAACATTGCGGCTCTATGTAGGCTCTTATGGAGAAAGGTGGCACAGGGCAGACATAGGAGATAAAGGGGACCTAATAGGGGCTGATCGCAGGATGTAGGCCGCGTGCAACTTCCTAGTGCTAAGACAACCCAGACAAGATGGTTGCTGAACATTTGGTTCTTGGGGTAAATTGAATTAGATGGACCAGGAAAACACACGGGTAACCAGAACACACTGGTGAGGCCAAAGCGCCAGGAGCATCTGTGATGCCTCTAGAGTAGCCCACACTGGGAAGCTGATGTACAAAAACACACTCGGGGCGCTGATACACCACAGGGCACTGTGAAGCTGACACCCCTTAGCAGACCGGAGGAGCTGCTTGACCATAGTTCAATGGGTACTAATGCACCGGAGCACATTGAGGACACTGGTGGGAGAGAGCGCACTGTTGAAGGCGATGCACTATATGACCTTAGGGTGGATAATACACCAGACCGCACTGAGGAGGCTCATGCACCAGATCGCACTGATGACACTGATGGAGCAGAGCAAGTTGCTGAAACGTTGCGCCAGAGCAAAAACCTGGGAGGCATATTCACCAGACCATCCTGGGAAGGGTATTCAGGCAGAGCATACAGGTAACGCTAATGCACGAGACAACATTGGGAAGGCTCATCGAGCACACCTGGGTAGCCTGAAACACCGCAGCACAGGTCGGGCTAAAGCTGCAGAGTACATCAGTTAGATCGATGCACCATAGCACACTGGGAAGGGTGAAATACTGAAGGACAAAAGCACACAGATTGAGACAGATGCTCTAGAGCACATTGGGCAATCTGTACCACCAGACCAAAAAGGAAGGCTGATGATCAGTGCACACTGGTGACGCCGATACGCCAGAACGACCCTATGACGCCTATACACCAGATCATGCTGGGGAGGGTGATCATCCAGACAACTTTGTTGACGCTATTGCAGAGGCTCACACTGAGGTAGCTGATGCACCAGATAACCCTTGTGAGGCTGGTCTCCTAGAACACACTACAGAGACTAACGCCTTATACCACAGTGTGGAGGGCGACGAACGGACGAGACCAAACTGGCGAGGGATATAAATTGAATTCTGGAACAGGGTTTATGCGCATGATGGCCGCTATACATTCTCTCTTATGGGACTAACTCCTTGCACCTGAAGTATGGGCAGCTGCGCATGGTGGCCGCTATACATTGGCTCTTATGGGATCAACTCTTACACCTGGGCTAGGGGCTACTGCCCCAGGTGGTGGTTATACATAGACTCTAATGGAGAAATGTTGCACGAGATGGTGTCTGCATGTAACTTCCTAGTGCTAGACAACCGAGGCTAGATGATTACTGAACAATGGTTATATGAGACTAAATTTAAGTAGATTGACTTGGAGATAATGGCGCTCACATTATATAGCCTATATATAGCTTGCGCAGTAGCCCCAAGCCCAGGTGCAAGAGGTTAGTCCCATAAGAGCCCAAGTATAGCGGCCATCTTGCGAATTACCCCCTGTTCCAGAATTCACTTTTTATCCCTCCAAAATTTGGCGTAGTCCATTGGCTTCCACACTGTGGTATAAGACGTTAGCCTCTGTAGTGTGTTCTAGGTAATCAGCCTCATAAGTGTTATTTAGTGCATCAGCTTCCACAATGTGATCCTCTGCAACAGCGACACCAAGGTGCTGTGGTTGTTCAGCCTCCGCAGCATGATCCAGTGTATAGGTCTCATGGGGTCGTTCTGTTGTTCTCTGCAGCTTCAGCCCGACTGTGCTTCGGTGTTTCAGTGCACTGTGGTCTATCAGGTCCCCGAATGTCAGCTGGTACATTAGCCATCCCAGTCTGGACAGCTCTACGGGCCTCACAGTTTTGCTCTGTTGCTTCGGCCTCACCAGTGTGTTCTGGTTACGTGTTGTGTATTCCTGAGGCAGCCTTCTAGTTAAGGTCTAGAGGAATAGAGTATAGCAGTCGTCACGCATAGCACACTCGTGACGCCGATACGCCAGAACGATCCTATGAGGCATATACACTAGATCATGCAGGAGATGGTGAACAACCAGAGCACCTCGGTGACGCTATTGCAGAGGACAACACTGAGGAAGAAGATGCACTAAATAACACTTGTAGGCTGATCTGCTAGAACAAAGTACAAAGGCTAACACTTCTGTTCTGGAATATCAGGATGATCAAACCAATAATTCATAAGTAGACAATGTGAGCTCCTGATGAGCTTCTGGTCAATCTCCGTAATTTTAGTCTCATGTAACCAAAGGTGCCTCGGTGTCCTATCACTTGGAAATTGCACGCGGCCACCATCTCGCGCAACCCCCCATATGATGTCTCAATAAATACTATGTGCTAGTTTTCCCCATAGGAGCCTGCGTATAGCCGCTATATGCTGAAACTGCAGAGAACATCAGTTATAACGATGCACCATAGCACGCAGGGAAGGCTGAAATACTGAAGGACAGTAGGGACGATTACACATACGCACACCGATGAGACAGATGTTCTAGAGCACACTGGTCTATCTGTGCAACTAGACCAAGGAGTGAGGCTGATATACTAGAGCACACTGTTTTGGAATTTCAGGATGATCAAAGCAATAGTTCATAGGTTCACAATGTGAGCTCCTGAGGCAGCTCCGTAGAGATAGATCTATAAGAACAATGTATCACCATGAGCTTCTGGTCCATCTCCGTAATTTTAGTCTCATATAACCAAAGGTCAGGCACTATACTGCCTCGGGTGTCCTATCACTTGGAAATTGCACGCGGCCAGCACCTGGCGCAACCGCCCCTATGCCGTCTCCTTAAATACTATGTGCTAGTGTTCCCCATAGGAGCCTATGTATAGCCGCTATCTCTGAAGCTGCAGAGAACATCAGTTAGAACGATGCACCATAGCACACAGGGAAGGCTGAAATACTGATGGACAGTAGGGACGATTACTTATACGCACACCGATGAGACAGATGTTCTAGAGCACACTGGTCTATCTGTGCAACTAGACCAAGGAGTGAGGCTGATATACTAGAGCACACTGGGGACGCCGATACGCCAGTACGACCCTATGAGGTAAATGCACCAGATCATGCTGGGGAGGTTGAACAACCAGAGCACCTCGGTGACGCTATTGCTAAGGACCACTCTGAGGAAGATGAAGCACTAAACAACACTTGTAGGCTGATCTCCTAGAACACAATACAGAGGCTAACACCTTAGACTACAGTGTGGAGGACTATGGACTAGACCAAACTGATGAAGGATAAAAAGGAAATCTGGACCAGGGGCTAATGCGCACCTGGGCTAATGGCTACTGCGTATAGCCGCTATCTCTGAAGCTGCAGAGAACATCGGTTAGAACGATGCACCATAGCACACAGGGAAGGCTAAAATACTGAAGGACAGTAGGGACGATTACACATACGCACACCGATGAGACAGATGTTCTAGAGCACACTGGTCTATCTGTGCAACTAGACCAAGGAGTGAGGCTGATATACTAGAGCACCCTGGTGGCGCCGATACGCCAGTACGACCCTATGAGGCATATACACCAGATCATGCTGGGGAGGGTGAACAACCAGAGCACCTCGGTGACACTGTTGCAGAGGACCACACTGAGGAAGATGAAGCACTAAATAACACTTGTGGGCTGATCTCCTAGAACACAATACAAAAGCTAACACCTTATACCACAGTGTGGAGGACGATGGACTAGACCAAACTGAGGAAGGATAAAATGGGAATTCTGGACCAGGGGCTAATGCGCAAGAAGGCCGCTATACATACTCTCTTATGGGAGTCTCTCCTTGCGCCTGGGCTAAGGGCTACTGCGCAAGATGGTGGCTATACATAGGCTCTTATAGAGAAAGGTAGCACAGGGGTTCGTGAGCAAGAGAGCGGCTATACTTAGTCTCTTATAGAGGAAGCTAGCACGTGGGCACGTGCGCAAGTAACGGCTATACATATTCTCTGATCTAGAAAGATGGCACAGGGGAGACATAGGAGAACGGAATAGGGGCTGATCGTAGAATGGAGGCCGCGTGCAACTTCCTACTGCTAGGACACCCCACATAAGATGGTTGCTGAACATTTGTGTCTATGGGGTAAATTGAATTAGATGGACCAGGAAAACAACGGGTAACCATAACACACTGGTGAGGCCGAAGCGCCAGAGGCAAACTGTGATGCCTCTAGAGCAGCCCACACTGGGAAGGCTGATGTACCAAACCACACTCGGGGCGCTGATACACCACAGGGCACTGTGGAGCTGGCACCCCGCAACACACCGGAGGAGCTGCTTGAACATATCTCAATGGGAGCACCGGAGCACATTGGGGACACTGATGATAGAGAGCGCACTGAGGAGGCTCATGGACCAGATCGCACTGATTACACTGATGGAGCAGAGCAGGGTGCTGAAGACGATGCGCCAGAGCAAAAACCTGTGAAGCACATTCACCAGACCATACTGGAAAGGGTATTCAATCAGAGAATACTGGTAACGGTAATGAACGGGACAACATTGGAAAGGCTCATCGAGCACACCTGGGTTGCCTGAAACATCGAAGCACAGGTCGGGCTGAAGCTGCAGATAACTTCAGTTAGAACGATGCACCATAGCACACCGATGAGACAGATGTTCTACAGCACACTGGGCAATCTGTACAACTAGACCAAGGAGTGAGGCTGATATACTAGAGCACACTGGGGACGCCGATACGCCAGTACGACCCTATGAGGCAAATGCACCAGATCATGCTGGGGAGGTTGAACAACCCGAGCACCTCGGTGACGCTATTGCTAAAAAGATGATGCACTAAATAACACTTGTAGGCTGATCTCCTAGAACACAATACAGAGGCTATTACCTTTGACTACAGTGTGGAGGACTATGGACTAGACCAAACTGATGAAGGATAAAATGAGAAATCTGGACCAGGGGCTAATGCGCACCTGGGCTAAGGGCTACTGCGTATAGCCGCTATCTGCTGAAGCTGCAGAGAACATCAGTTAGATCGATGCACCATAGCACACAGGGAAGGCTGAAATACTGAAGGACAGTAGGGACGATTACACATACGCACACCAATGAGACAGATGTTCTAGAGCACACTGGTCTATCTGTGCAACTAGACCAAGGAGTGAGGCTGATATACTAGAGCACACTGGTGGCGCCGATACGCCAGTACGACCCTATGAGGCATATACACCAGATCATGCTGGGGAGGGTGAACAACCAGAGCACCTCGGTGACACTGTTGCAGAGGACCACACTGAGGAAGATGAAGCACTAAATAACACTTGTGGGCTGATCTCCTAGAACACAATACAAAGGCTAACACCTTATACCACAGTGTGCAGGACGATGGACTAGACCAAACTGAGGAAGGATAAAATGGGAATTCTGGACCAGGGGCTAATGCGCAAGAAGGCCGCTATACATACTCTCTTATGGGAGTCTCTCCTTGCGCCTGGGCTAAGGGCTACTGCGCAAGATGGTGGCTATACATAGGCTCTTATAGAGAAACGTAGCACAGGGGTTCGTGAGCAAGAGAGCGGCTATACTTAGTCTCTTATAGAGGAAGCTAGCACGTGGGCACGTGCGCAACTAACGGCTATACATATTCTCTGATCTAGAAAGATGGCACAGGGGAGACATTGGAGAACGGAATAGGGGCTGATCGCAGAATGGAGGCCGCGTACAACTTCCTACTGCTAGGACACCCCACATAAGATGGTTGCTGAACATTTGTGTCTATGGGGTAAATTGAATTAGATGGACCAGGAAAACAACGGGTAACCAGAACACACTGCTGAGGCCGAAGCGCCAGAGGCAAACTGTGATGCCTCTAGAGCAGCCCACACTGGGAAGGCTGATGTACCAAACCACACTCGGGGCGCTGATACACCACAGGGCACTGTGGAGCTGGCAACCCGCAACACACCGGAGGAGCTGCTTGAACATATCTCAATGGGAGCACCGGAGTACATTGGGGACACTGATGATAGAGAGCGCACCGAGGAGGCTCATGGACCAGATCGCACTGATTACACTGATGGAGCAGAGCAGGGTGCTGAAGACGATGCGCCAGAGCAAAAACCTGTGATGCACATTCACCAGACCATACTGGAAAGGGTATTCAATCAGAGAATACTGGTAACGGTAATGAACGGGACAACGTTGGAAAGGCTCATCGAGCACACCTGGGTTGCCTGAAACATCGAAGCACAGGTCGGGCTGAAGCTGCAGATAACTTCAGTTAGAACGATGCACCATAGCACACCGATGAGACAGATGTTCTAGAGCACACCGGGCAATCTGTACAACTAGACCAAGGAGTGAGGCTGATATACTAGAGCACACTGGGGACGCCGATACGCCAGTACGACCCTATGAGGTAAATGCACCAGATCATGCTGGGGAGGTTGAACAACCAGAGCACCTCGGTGACGCTATTGCTAAGGACCACACTGAGGAAGATGATGCACTAAACAACACTTGTAGGCCGATCTCCTAGAACACAATACAGAGGCTAACACCTTAGACCACAGTGTGGAGGACGATGGACTAGACCAAACTGAGGTAGTATAAAATGGGAAATCTGGACCAGGGACTATTGCGCAAGAAGGCCGCTATACATAGGCTCTTATGGGACTCTCTCCTTGCACCTGGGCTAAGGGCTACTGCGCAAGATTTTGGCTATAAATAGGCTCTTATAGAGAAAGGTAGCACAGGGTTTCGTGACCAAAAGGAAGCTAAGCACGTGGCTCGTGCGCAACATTGCGGCTCTATATAGGCTCTTATGGAGAAAGATGGCACAGGGCAGACATAGGAGATAAAGGGGACCTAATAGGGGCTGTTCGCAGGATGTAGGCCGCGTGCAACTTCCTAGTGCTAAGACACCCCAGACAAGATGGTTGCTGAACATTTGGTTCTATGGGGTAAATTGAATTAGATGGACCAGGAAAACACACGGGTAACCAGAACACACTGGTGAGGCCAAAGCGCCAGGAGCATCTGTGATGCCTCTAGAGTAGCCCACACTGGGAAGGCTGATGTACAAAAACACACTCGGGGCGCTGATACACCACAGGGCACTGTGGAGCTGACACCCCTTAGCAGACCGGAGGAGCTGCTTCAATGGGTACTAATGCACCGGACCGCACTGAGGAGGCTCATGCACCAGATCGCATTGATGACACTGATGGAGCAGAGCAAGTTGCTGAAGACGTTGCGCCAGAGCAAAAACCTGGGAGGCAGGCATATTCACCAGACCATCCTGGGAAGGGTATTCAGGCAGAGCATACAGGTAACGCTAATGCACGAGACAACATTGGGAAGGCTCATCGAGCACACCTGGATAGCCTGAAACACCGAAGCACAGGTCGGGCTGAAGCTGCAGAGAACATCAGAGCGATGCACCATAGCACACTGGGAAGGGTGAAATACTGAAGGACAAAAGCACACAGATTGAGACAGATGCTCTAGAGCACATTGGGCAATCTGTACCACCAGACCAAAAAGGAAGGCTGATGAACCAGTGCACACTGGTGACGCCGATACGCCACAACGACCCTATGACGCCTATGCACCAGATCATGCTGGGGAGGGTGATCATCCAGACAACTTTGTTGACGCTATTGCAGAGGCTCACACTTAGGTAGCTGATGCACCAGATAACCTTTGTGAGGCTGGTCTCCTAGAACACACTACAGAGGCTAACGCCTTATACCACAGTGTGGAGGGCGACGAACGGACGAGACCAAACTGGCGGGGGATATAAATTGAATTCTGGAACAGGGTTAATGCGCATGATGGCCGCTATGCATTCTCTCTTATGGGACTAACTCCTTGCACCTGAAGTACGGGCTACTGCGCATGGTGGTCGCCATACATGGGCTCTTATGGGACTAACGCCTTGCACCTGGGCTAGGGGTTACTGCCCAAGGTGGTGGTTATACATAGACTCTAATGGAGAAAGGTTGCGCGAGATGGTGTCCGCGTGCAACTTCCTAGTGCTAGTACACCCGAGGCTAGATGTTTACTGAATAAAAGTTATATGAGACTAAATCTAAGTATATTGACCGGGTGATAATAGCAGCTCACATTGTATAGCCCATATATAGCCTTCCCAGTGTGGACAGCTCTAAGGGCCTCACAGTTTTGCTCTGGCGCTTCGGCCTCACAAGTGTGTTCTGGTTACGTGTTGTGTTTTCCTAAGGCAGCCTTCTAGTTAAGGTCTATACGGATAGAGTATAGCAGTCGTCACGCATAGCACACTGGTGACGCCGATACACCAGAACGATCCTATGAGGCATATACACTAGATCATGCAGGGGAGGGTGAACAACCAGAGCACCTCGGTGACGCTATTGCAGAGGACCACACTGAGGAAGATGATGCACTAAATAACACTTGGAGGCTGATCTCCTAGATCACAGTACAAAGGCTAACCCTTCTGTTTTGGATTTCAGGAAGATCTAACCAATAGTTCATAAGTTGACAATGTGAGCTCCTGAGGCAGCTCCGTAGAGATAGATCTATAAGAACAATGTATCACCATGAGCTTCTGGTCGATCTCCGTAAGTTTAGTCTCATATAACCAACGGTCAGGCACTATACTGCCTCGGGTGTCCTATCACTTGGAAGTTGCACGCGGCCAACATCTCGCGCAACCCCCCCTATGCCGTCTCCTTAATTACTATGTCCTAGTTTTCCCCATAGGAGCCTGTGTATAGCCGCTATCTGCTGAAGCTGCAGAGAACATCAGTTAGAACGATGCATCATAGCACGCAGGGAAGGCTGAAATACTGAAGGACAGTAGGGACGATTACACATACGCACACCGATGAGACAGATGTTCTAGAGCTCACTGGGCAATCTGTACAACTAGACCAAGGAGTGAGGCTGATATACTAGAGCACACTGGGGACGCCGATACGCCAGTACGACCCTATGAGGTAAATGCACCAGATCATGCTGGGGAGGTTGAACAACCAGAGCACCTCGGTGACGCTATTGCTAAGGACCACTCTGAGGAAGATGAAGCACTAAACAACACTTGTAGGCTGATCTCCTAGAACACAATACAGAGGCTAATACCTTAGACTACAGTGTGGAGGACTATGGACTAGACCAAACTGATGAAGGATAAAAAGGAAATCTGGACCAGGGGCTAATGCGCACCTGGGCTAATGGCTACTGCGTATAGCCGCTATCTCTGAAGCTGCAGAGAACATCGGTTAGAACGATGCACCATAGCACACAGGGAAGGCTAAAATACTGAAGGACAGTAGGGACGATTACACATACGCACACCGATGAGACAGATGTTCTAGAGCACACTGGTCTATCTGTGCAACTAGACCAAGGAGTGAGGCTGATATACTAGAGCACCCTGGTGGCGCCGATACGCCAGTACGACCCTATGAGGCATATACACCAGATCATGCTGGGGAGGGTGAACAACCAGAGCACCTCGGTGACACTGTTGCAGAGGACCACACTGAGGAAGATGAAGCACTAAATAACACTTGTGGGCTGATCTCCTAGAACACAATACAAAGGCTAACACCTTATACCACAGTGTGGAGGACGATGGACTAGACCAAAATGAGGAAGGATAAAATGGGAATTCTGGACCAGGGGCTAATGCGCAAGAAGGCCGCTATACATACTCTCTTATGGGAGTCTCTCCTTGCGCCTGGGCTAAGGGCTACTGCGCAAGATGGTGGCTATACATAGGCTCTTATAGAGAAAGGTAGCACAGGGGTTCGTGAGCAAGAGAGCGGCTATACTTAGTCTCTTATAGAGGAAGCTAGCACGTGGGCACGTGCGCAACTAACGGCTATACATATTCTCTGATCTAGAAAGATGGCACAGGGGAGACATAGGAGAACGGAATAGGGGCTGATCGCAGAATGGAGGCCGCATGCAACTTCCTACTGCTAGGACACCCCACATAAGATGGTTGCTGAACATTTGTGTCTATGGGGTAAATTGAATTAGATGGACCAGGATAACAACGGGTAACCAGAACACACTGGTGAGGCCGAAGCGCCAGAGGCAAACTGTGATGCCTCTAGAGCAGCCCACACTGGGAAGGCTGATGTACCAAACCACACTCGGGGCGCTGATACACCACAGGGCACTGTGGAGCTGGCAACCCGCAACACACCGGAGGAGCTGCTTGAACATATCTCAATGGGAGCACCGGAGCACATTGGGGACACTGATGATAGAGAGCGCACTGAGGAGGCTCATGGACCAGATCGCACTGATTACACTGATGGAGCAGAGCAGGGTGCTGAAGACGATGCGCCAGAGCAAAAACCTGTTAAGCACATTCACCAGACCATACTGGAAAGGGTATTCAATCAGAGAATACTGGTAACGGTAATGAACGGGACAACGTTGGAAAGGCTCATCGAGCACACCTGGGTTGCCTGAAACATCGAAGCACAGGTCGGGCTGAAGCTGCAGATAACTTCAGTTAGAACGATGCACCATAGCACACCGATGAGACAGATGTTCTAGAGCACACTGGGCAATCTGTACAACTAGACCAAGGAGTGAGGCTGATATACTAGAGCACACTGGGGACGCCGATACGCCAGTACGACCCTATGAGGCATATACACCAGTTCATGCTGGGGAGGGTGAACAACCAGAGCACCTCGGTGACGCTATTGCAGAGGACCACGCTGAGGAAGATGATGCACTAAATAGCACTTGTAGGCTGATCTCCTAGAACACAATACAGAGGCTAACACCTTAGACCACAGTGTGGAGGACGATGGACTAGACCAAACTGAGGTAGTATAAAATGGGAAATCTGGACCAGGGGCTATTGCGCAAGAAGGCCGCTATACATAGGCTCTTATGGGACTCTCTCCTTGCACCTGGGCTAAGGGCTACTGCGCAAGATTTTGGCTATAAATAGGCTCTTATAGAGAAAGGTAGCACAGGGTTTCGTGACCAAAAGGAAGCTAAGCACGTGGCTCGTGCGCAACATTGCGGCTGTATATAGGCTCTTATGGAGAAAGATGGCACAGGGCAGACATAGGAGATAAAGGGGACCTAATAGGGGCTGTTCGCAGGATGTAGGCCGCGTGCAACTTCCTAGTGCTAAGACACCCCAGACAAGATGGTTGCTGAACATTTGGTTCTATGGGGTAAATTGAATTAGATGGACCAGGAAAACACACGGGTAACCAGAACACACTGGTGAGGCCAAAGCGCCAGGAGCATCTGTGATGCCTCTAGAGTAGCCCACACTGGGAAGGCTGATGTACAAAAACACACTCGGGGCGCTGATACACCACAGGGCACTGTGGAGCTGACACCCCTTAGCAGACCGGAGGAGCTGCTTCAATGGGTACTAATGCACCGGAGCACATTGAGGACACTGATGGGAGAGAGCGCACTGTTGAAGGCGATGCACTATATGACCTTAGGGTGGATAATACACCAGACCGCACTGAGGAGGCTCATGCACCAGATCGCACTGATGACACTGATGGAGCAGAGCAAGTTGCTGAAGACGTTGCGCCAGAGCAAAAACCTGGGAGGCAGGCATATTCACCAGACCATCCAGGGAAGGGTATTCAGGCAGAGCATACAGGTAACGCTAATGCACGAGACAACATTGGGAAGGCTCATCGAGCACACCTGGGTAGCCTGAAACACCGAAGCACAGGTCGGGCTGAAGCTGCAGAGAACATCAGTTAGAGCGATGCACCATAGCACACTGGGAAGGGTGAAATACTGAAGGACAAAAGCACACAGATTGAGACAGATGCTCTAGAGCACATTGGCAATCTGTACCACCAGACCAAAAAGGAAGGCTGATGAACCAGTGCACACTGGTGACGCCGATACGCCAGAACGACCCTATGACGCCTATACACCAGATCATGCTGGGGAGGGTGATCATCCAGACAACTTTGTTGACGCTATTGCAGAGGCTCACACTGAGGTAGCTGATGCACCAGATAACCCTTGTGAGGCTGGTCTCCTAGAACACACTACAGAGGCTAACGCCTTATACCACAGTGTGGAGGGCGACGAACGGACGAGACCAAACTGGCGAGGGATATAAATTGAATTCTGGAACTGGGTTAATGCGCATGATGGCCGCTATACATTCTCTCTTATGGGACTAACTCCTTGCACCTGAAGTATGGGCTACTGCGCATGGTGGCCGCTATACATTGGCTCTTATGGGATCAACTCCTTACACCTGGGCTAGGGGCTACTGCCCCAGGTGGTGGTTATACATAGACTCTAATGGAGAAATGTTGCACGAGATGGTGTCTGCATGTAACTTCCTCGTGCTAGACAACCGAGGCTAGATGTTTACTGAACAATGGTTATATGAGACTAAATTTAAGTAGATTGACTTGGAGATAATGGCGCTCACATTATATAGCCTATATATAGCTTGCGCAGTAGCCCCAAGCCCAGGTGCAAGAAGTTAGTCCCATAAGAGCCCAAGTATAGCGGCCATCTTGCGAATTACCCCCTGTTCCAGAATTCACTTTTTATCCCTCCAAAATTTGGCGTAGTCCATTGGCTTCCACACTGTGGTATAAGACGTTAGCCTCTGTAGTGTGTTCTAGGTAATCAGCCTCATAAGTGTTATTTAGTGCATCAGCTTCCACAATGTGATCCTCTGCAACAGCGACACCAAGGTGCTGTGGTTGTTCAGCCTCCGCAGCATGATCCAGTGTATAGGTCTCATGGGGTCGTTCTGTTGTTCTCTGCAGCTTCAGCCCGACTGTGCTTCGGTGTTTCAGTGCACTGTGGTCTATCAGGTCCCCGAATGTCAGCTGGTACATTAGCCATCCCAGTCTGGACAGCTCTACGGGCCTCACAGTTTTGCTCTGTTGCTTCGGCCTCACCAGTGTGTTCTGGTTACGTGTTGTGTATTCCTGAGGCAGCCTTCTAGTTAAGGTCGAGAGGAATAGAGTATAGCAGTCGTCACGCATAGCACACTCGTGACGCCGATACGCCAGAACGATCCTATGAGGCATATACACTAGATCATGCAGGAGATGGTGAACAACCAGAGCACCTCGGTGACGCTATTGCTAAGGACCACACTGAGGAAGATGATGCACTAAACAACACTTGTAGGCCGATCTCCTAGAACACAATACAGAGGCTAACACCTTAGACCACAGTGTGGAGGACGATGGACTAGACCAAACTGAGGTAGTATAAAATGGGAAATCTGGACCAGGGACTATTGCGCAAGAAGGCCGCTATACATAGGCTCTTATGGGACTCTCTCCTTGCACCTGGGCTAAGGGCTACTGCGCAAGATTTTGGCTATAAATAGGCTCTTATAGAGAAAGGTAGCACAGGGTTTCGTGACCAAAAGGAAGCTAAGCACGTGGCTCGTGCGCAACATTGCGGCTGTATGTAGGCTCTTATGGAGAAAGGTGGCACAGGGCAGACATAGGAGATACAGGGGACCTAATAGGGGCTGATCGCAGGATGTAGGCCGCGTGGAACTTCCTAGTGCTAAGACACCCCAGACAAGATGGTTGCTGAACATTTGGTTCTTGGGGTAAATTGAATTAGATGGACCAGGAAAACACACGGGTAACCAGAACACACTGGTGAGGCCAAAGCGCCAGGAGCATCTGTGATGCCTCTAGAGTAGCCCACACTGGGAAGCTGATGTACAAAAACACACTCGGGGCGCTGATACACCACAGGGCACTGTGGAGCTGACACCCCTTAGCAGACCGGAGGAGCTGCTTGACCATAGTTCAATGGGTACTAATGCACCGGAGCACATTGAGGACACTGGTGGGAGAGAGCGCACTGTTGAAGGCGATGCACTATATGTCCTTAGGGTGGATAATACACCAGACCGCACTGAGGAGGCTCATGCACCAGATCGCACTGATGACACTGATGGAGCAGAGCAAGTTGCTGAAACGTTGCGCCAGAGCAAAAAACCTGGGAGGCATATTCACCAGACCATCCTGGGAAGGGTATTCAGGCAGAGCATACAGGTAACGCTAATGCACGAGACAACATTGGGAAGGCTCATCGAGCACACCTGGGTAGCCTGAAACACCGAAGCACAGGTCGGGCTAAAGCTGCAGAGAACATCAGTTAGAGCGATGCACCATAGCACACTGGGAAGGGTGAAATACTGAAGGACAAAAGCACACAGATTGAGACAGATGCTCTAGAGCACATTGGGCAATCTGTACCACCAGACCAAAAAGGAAGGCTGATGATCAGTGCACACTGGTGACGCCGATACGCCAGAACGACCCTATGACGCCTATACACCAGATCATGCTGGGGAGGGTGATCATCCAGACAACTTTGTTGACGCTATTGCAGAGGCTCACACTGAGGTAGCTGATGCACCAGATAACCCTTGTGAGGCTGGTCTCCTAGAACACACTACAGAGACTAACGCCTTATACCACAGTGTGGAGGGCGACGAACGGACGAGACCAAACTGGCGAGGGATATAAATTGAATTCTGGAACAGGGTTAATGCGCATGATGGCCGCTATACATTCTCTCTCTTATGGGACTAACTCCTTGCACCTGAAGTATGGGCTACTGCGCATGGTGGCCGCTATACATTGGCTCTTATGGGATCAACTCTTACACCTGGGCTAGGGGCTACTGCCCCAGGTGGTGGTTATACATAGACTCTAATGGAGAAATGTTGCACGAGATGGTGTCTGCATGTAACTTCCTAGTGCTAGACAACCGAGGCTAGATGTTTACTGAACAATGGTTATATGAGACTAAATTTAAGTAGTTTGACTTGGAGATAATGGCGCTCACATTATATAGCCTATATATAGCTTGCGCAGTAGCCCCAAGCCCAGGTGCAAGAAGTTAGTCCCATAAGAGCCCAAGTATAGCGGCCATCTTGCGAATTACCCCCTGTTCCAGAATTCACTTTTTATCCCTCCAAAATTTGGCGTAGTCCATTGGCTTCCACACTGTGGTATAAGACGTTAGCCTCTGTAGTGTGTCCTAGGTAATCAGCCTCATAAGTGTTATTTAGTGCATCAGCTTCCACAATGTGATCCTCTGCAACAGCGACACCAAGGTGCTGTGGTTGTTCAGCCTCCGCAGCATGATCCAGTGTATAATTCTCATGGGGTCGTTCTGTTGTTCTCTGCAGCTTCAGCCCGACTGTGCTTGCGTGTTTCAGTGCACTGTGGTCTATCAGGTCCCCGAATGTCAGCTGGTACATTAGCCTTCCCAGTGTGGACAGCTCTACGGGCCTCACAGTTTTGCTCTGTTGCTTCGGCCTCACCAGTGTGTTCTGGTTACGTGTTGTGTATTCCTGAGGCAGCCTTCTAGTTAAGGTCTAGAGGAATAGAGTATAGCAGTCGCCACGCATAGCACACTCGTGACGCCGATACGCCAGAACGATCCAATGAGGCATATACACTAGATCATGCAGGAGATGGTGAACAACCAGAGCACCTCGGTGACGCTATTGCAGAGGACCACGCTGAGGAAGATGATGCACTAAATATCACTTGTAGGCTGATCTGCTAGAACAAAGTACAAAGGCTAACACCTTAGACCACAGTGTGGAGGACGATGGACTAGACCAAACTGAGTTAGGATAAAATGGGAAATCTGGACCAGGGGCTATTGCGCAAGAAGGCCGCTATACATAGGCTCTTATGGGACTCTCTCCTTGCACCTGGGCTAAGGGCTACTGCGCAAGATTTTGGCTATAAATAGGCTCTTATAGAGAAAGGTAGCACAGGGTTTCGTGACCAAAAGGAAGCTAAGCACGTGGTTCGTGCGCAACATTGCGGCTGTATATAGGCTCTTATGGAGAATGATGGCACAGGGCAGACATAGGAGATAAAGGGGACCTAATAGGGGCTGATCGCAGGATGTAGGCCGCGTGCAACTTCCTAGTGCTAAGACACCCCAGACAAGATGGTTGCTGAACATTTGGTTCTATGGGGTAAATTGAATTAGATGGACCAGGAAAACACACGGGTAACCAGAACACACTGGTGAGGCCAAAGCGCCAGGAGCAACTGTGATGCCTCTAGAGTAGCCCACACTGGGAAGGCTGATGTACAAAAACACACTCGGGGCGCTGATACACCACAGGGCACTGTTGAGCTGACACCCCTTAGCAGACCGGAGGAGCTGCTTCAATGGGTACTAATGCACCGGAGCACATTGAGGAAACTGATGGGAGAGAGCGCACTGTTGAAGGCGATGCACTATATGACCTCAGGGTGGATAATACACCAGACCGCACTGAGGAGGCTCATGCACCAGATCGCACTGATGACACTGATGGAGCAGAGCAAGTTGCTGAAGACGTTGCGCCAGAGCAAAAACCTGGGAGGCAGGCATATTCACCAGACCATCCTGGGAAGGGTATTCAGGCAGAGCATACAGGTAACGCTAATGCACGAGACAACATTGGGAAGGCTCATCGAGCACACCTGGGTAGCCTAAAACACCGAAGCACAGGTCGGGCTGAAGCTGCAGAGAACATCAGTTAGAGCGATGCACCATAGCACACTGGGAAGGGTGAAATACTGAAGGACAAAAGCACACAGATTGAGACAGATGCTCTAGAGCACATTGGCAATCTGTACCACCAGACCAAAAAGGAAGGCTGATGAACCAGTGCACACTGGTGACGCCGATACGCCAGAACGACCCTATGACGCCTATACACCAGATCATGCTGGGGAGGGTGATCATCCAGACAACTTTGTTGACGCTATTGCAGAGGCTCACACTGAGGTAGCTGATACACCAGATAACCCTTGTGAGGCTGGTCTCCTAGAACACACTACAGAGGCTAACGCCTTATACCACAGTGTGGAGGGCGACGAACGGACGAGACCAAACTGGCGAGGGATATAAATTGAATTGTGGAACAGGGTTAATGCGCATGATGGCCGCTATACATTGGCTCTTATGGGATCAACTCCTTACACCTGGGCTAGGGGCTACTGCCCCAGGTGGTGGTTATACATAGACTCTAATGGAGAAATGTTGCACGAGATGGTGTCTGCATGTAACTTCCTAGTGCTAGACAACCGAGGCTAGATGTTTACTGAACAATGGTTATATGAGACTAAATTTAAGTAGATTGACTTGGAGATAATGGCAGCTCACATTATATAGCCTATATATAGCTTGCGCAGGTGCAAGAAGTTAGTCCCATAAGAGCCCAAGTATAGCGGCCATCTTGCGCATTACCCCCTGTTCCAGAATTCACTTTTTATTCCTCCATAATTTGGCGTAGTCCATTGGCTTCCACACTGTGGTATAAGACGTTAGCCTCTGTAGTGTGTTCTAGGTAATCAGCCTCATAAGTGTTATTTAGTGCACCAGCTTCCACAATGTGATCCTCTGCAACAGCGACACCAAGGTGCTGTGGTTTTTCAGCCTCCGCAGCATGATCCAGTGTATAGGTCTCATGGGGTCGTTCTGTTGTTCTCTGCAGCTTCAGCCCGACTGTGCTTCGGTGTTTCAGTGCACTGTGGTCTATCAGGTCCCCGAATGTCAGCTGGTACATTAGCCTTCCCAGTGTGGACAGCTCTACGGGCCTCACAGTTTTGCTCTGTTGCTTCGGCCTCACCAGTGTGTTCTGGTTACGTGTTGTGTATTCCTGAGGCAGCCTTCTAGTTAAGGTCTAGAGGAATAGAGTATAGCAGTCGTCACGCATAGCACACTCGTGACGCCGATACGCCAGAACGATCCTATGAGGCATATACACTAGATCATGCAGGAGATGGTGAACAACCAGAGCACCTCGGTGACGCTATTGCAGAGGACAACACTGAGGAAAGAAGATGCACTAAATAACACTTGTAGGCTGATCTGCTAGAACAAAGTACAAAGGCTGGAATATCAGGATGATCAAACCAATAATTCATAAGTAGACAATGTGAGCTCCTGATGAGCTTCTGGTCCATCTCCTTAATTTTAGTCTCATGTAACCAAAGGTGCCTCGGGTGTCCTATCACTTGGAAATTGCACGCGGCCACCATCTCGCGCAACCCCCCATATGATGTCTCAATAAATACTATGTGCTAGTTTTCCCCATAGGAGCCTGCGTATAGCCGCTATATGCTGAAACTGCAGAGAACATCAGTTATAACGATGCACCATAGCACGCAGGGAAGGCTGAAATACTGAAGGACAGTAGGGACGATTACACATACGCACACCGATGAGACAGATGTTCTAGAGCACACTGGTCTATCTGTGCAACTAGACCAAGGAGTGAGGCTGATATACTAGAGCACACTGTTTTGGAATTTCAGGATGATCAAACCAATAGTTCATAGGTTCACAATGTGAGCTCCTGAGGCAGCTTCGTAGAGATAGATCTATAAGAACAATGTATCACCATGAGCTTCTGGTCCATCTCCGTAATTTTAGTCTCATATAACCAAAGGTCAGGCACTATACTGCCTCGGGTGTCCTATCACTTGGAAATTGCACGCGGCCAGCACCTGGCGCAACCGCCCCTATGCCGTCTCCTTAAATACTATGTGCTAGTGTTCCCCATAGGAGCCTGTGTATAGCCGCTATCTCTGAAGCTGCAGAGAACATCGGTTAGAACGATGCACCATAGCACACAGGGAAGGCTAAAATACTGAAGGACAGTAGGGACGATTACACATACGCACACCGATGAGACAGATGTTCTAGAGCACACTGGTCTATCTGTGCAACTAGACCAAGGAGTGAGGCTGATATACTAGAGCACACTGGTGGCGCCGATACGCCAGTACGACCCTATGAGGCATATACACCAGATCATGCTGGGGAGGGTGAACAACCAGAGCACCTCGGTGACACTGTTGCAGAGGACCACACTGAGGAAGATGAAGCACTAAATAACACTTGTGGGCTGATCTCCTAGAACACAATACAAAGGCTAACACCTTATACCACAGTGTGGAGGACGATGGACTAGACCAAACTGAGGAAGGATAAAATGGGTATTCTGGACCAGGGGTTAATGCGCAAGAAGGCCGCTATACATACTCTCTTATGGGAGTCTCTCCTTGCGCCTGGGCTAAGGGCTACTGCGCAAGATGGTGGCTATACATAGGCTCTTATAGAGAAAGGTAGCACAGGGGTTCGTGAGCAAGAGAGCGGCTATACATATTCTCTGATCTAGAAAGATGGCACAGGGGAGACATAGGAGAACGGAATAGGGTCTGATCGTAGAATGGAGGCCACGTGCAACTTCCTACTGCTAGGACACCCCACATAAGATGGTTGCTGAACATTTGTGTCTATGGGGTAAATTGAATTAGATGGACCAGGAAAACAACGGGTAACCAAAACACACTGGTGAGGCCGAAGCGCCAGAGGCAAACTGTGATGCCTCTAGAGCAGCCCGCACTGGGAAGGCTGATGTACCGAACCACACTCGGGGCGCTGATACACCACAGGGCACTGTGGAGCTGGCACCCCGCAACACACCGGAGGAGCTGCTTGAACACAGCTCAATGGGAGCACCGGAGCACATTGGGAACACTGATGATAGAGAGCGCACTGAGGAGGCTCATGGACCAGATCGCACTGATTACACTGATGGAGCAGAGCAGGGTGCTGAAGACGATGCGCCAGAGCAAAAACCTGTGAAGCACATTCACCAGACCATACTGGAAAGGGTATTCAATCAGAGAATACTGGTAACGGTAATGAACGGGACAACATTGGAAAGGCTCATCGAGCACACCTGGGTTGCCTGAAACATCGAAGCACAGGTCGGGCTGAAGCTGCAGATAACTTCAGTTAGAACGATGCACCATAGCACACCGATGAGTCAGATGTTCTAGAGCACACTGGGCAATCTGTACAACTAGACCAAGGAGTGAGGCTGATATACTAGAGCACACTGGGGACGCCGATACGCCAGTACGACCCTATGAGGTAAATGCACCAGATCATGCTGGGGAGGTTGAACAACCAGAGCACCTCGGTGACGCTATTGCTAAGGACCACACTGAGGAAGATAATGCACTAAACAACACTTGTAGGCCGATCTCCTAGAACACAATACAGAGTCTAACACCTTAGACTACAGTGTGGAGGACTATGTACTAGACCAAACTGAGGAAGGATAAAAAGGAAATCTGGACCAGTGGCTAATGCGCACCTGGGCTAATGGCTACTGCGTATAGCCGCTATCTGCTGAAGCTGCAGAGAACATCAGTTAGAACGATGCACCATAGCACACAGGGAAGGCTGAAATACTGAAGGACAGTAGGGTCGATTACACATACGCACACCGATGAGACAGATGTTCTGGAGCACACTGGGCAACCTGTACAACTAGACCAAGGAGTGAGGCTGATTTACCAGAGCACACTGGGGACGCCGATACGCCAGTACGACCCTATGAGGCATATACACCAGATCATGCTGGGGAGGGTGAACAACCAGAGCACCTCGGTGACGCTATTGCAGAGGACCACGCTGAGGAAGATTATGCACTAAATAGCACTTGTAGGCTGATCTCCTAGAACACAATACAGAGGCTAACACCTTAGACCACAGTGTGGAGGACGATGGACTAGACCAAACTGAGGTAGTATAAAATGGGAAATCTGGACCAGGGGCTATTGCGCAAGAAGGCCGCTATACATAGGCTCTTATGGGACTCTCTCCTTGCACATGGGCTAAGGGCTACTGCGCAAGATTTTGGCTATAAATAGGCTCTTATAGAGAAAGGTAGCACAGGGTTTCGTGACCAAAAGGAAGCTAAGCACGTGGCTCGTGCGCAACATTGCGGCTGTATATAGGCTCTTATGGAGAAAGATGGCACAGGGCAGACATAGGAGATAAAGGGGACCTAATAGGGGCTGTTCGCAGGATGTAGGCCACGTGCAACTTCCTAGTGCTAAGACACCCCAGACAAGATGGTTGCTGAACATTTGGTTCTATGGGGTAAATTCAATTAGATGGACCAGGAAAACACACGGGTAACCAGAACACACTGGTGAGGCCAAAGCGCCAGGAGCATCTGTGATGCCTCTAGAGTAGCCCACACTGGGAAGGCTGATGTACAAAAACACACTCGGGGCGCTGATACACCACAGGGCACTGTGGAGCTGACACCCCTTAGCAGACCGGAGGAGCTGCTTCAATGGGTACTAATGCACCGGAGCACATTGAGGACACTGATGGGAGAGAGCGCACTGTTGAAGGCGATGCACTATATGACCTTAGGGTGGATAATACACCAGACCGCACTGAGGAGGCTCATGCACCAGATCGCATTGATGACACTGATGGAGCAGAGCAAGTTGCTGAAGACGTTGCGCCAGAGCAAAAACCTGGGAGGCAGGCATATTCACCAGACCATCCTGGGAAGGGTATTCAGGCAGAGCATACAGGTAACGCTAATGCACGAGACAACATTGGGAAGGCTCATCGAGCACACCTGGATAGCCTGAAACACCGAAGCACAGGTCGGGCTGAAGCTGCAGAGAACATCAGTTAGAGCGATGCACCATAGCACACTGGGAAGGGTGAAATACTGAAGGACAAAAGCACACAGATTGAGACAGATGCTCTAGAGCACATTGGGCAATCTGTACCACCAGACCAAAAAGGAAGGCTGATGAACCAGTGCACACTGGTGACGCCGATACGCCAGAACGACCCTATGACGCCTATACACCAGATCATGCTGGGGAGGGTGATCATCCAGACAACTTTGTTGACGCTATTGCAGAGGCTCACACTGAGGTAGCTGATGCACCAGATAACCTTTGTGAGGCTGGTCTCCTAGAACACACTACAGAGGCTAACGCCTTATACCACAGTGTGGAGGGCGACGAACGGACGAGACCAAACTGGCGGGGGATATAAATTGAATTCTGGAACAGGGTTAATGCGCATGATGGCCGCTATGCATTCTCTCTTATGGGACTAACTCCTTGCACCTGAAGTACGGGCTACTGCGCATGGTGGTCGCCATACATGGGCTCTTATGGGACTAACGCCTTGCACCTGGGCTAGGGGTTACTGCCCAAGGTGGTGGTTATACATAGACTCTAATGGAGAAAGGTTGCGCGAGATGGTGTCTGCATGCAACTTCCTAGTGCTAGTACACCCGAGGCTAGATGTTTACTGAATAAAGGTTATATGGGACTAAATCTAAGTATATTGACCGGGTGATAATAGCAGCTCACATTGTATAGCCCATATATAGCCTTCCCAGTGTGGACAGCTCTACGGGCCTCACAGTTTTGCTCTGGCGCTTCGGCCTCACAAGTGTGTTCTGGTTACGTGTTGTGTTTTCCTAAGGCAGCCTTCTAGTTAAGGTCTATACGGATAGAGTATAGCAGTCGTCATGCATAGCACACTGGTGACGCCGATACACCAGAACGATCCTATGAGGCATATACACTAGATCATGCAGGGGAGGGTGAACAACCAGAGCACCTCGGTGACGCTATTGCAGAGGACCACACTGACGAAGATGATGCACTAAATAACACTTGGAGGCTTATCTCCTAGATCACAGTACAAAGGCTAACACTTCTGTTTTGGATTTCAGGAAGATCTAACCAATAGTTCATAAGTTGACAATGTGAGCTCCTGAGGCAGCTCCGTAGAGATAGATCTATAAGAACAATGTATCACCATGAGCTTCTGGTCGATCTCCGTAAGTTTAGTCTCATATAACCAACGGTCAGGCACTATACTGCCTCGGGTGTCCTATCACTTGGAAGTTGCACGCGGCCAACATCTCGCGCAACCGCCCCTATGCCGTCTCCTTAATTACTATGTCCTAGTTTTCCCCATAGGAGCCTGTGTATAGCCGCTATCTGCTGAAGCTGCAGAGAACATCAGTTAGAACGATGCACCATAGCACGCAGGGAAGGCTGAAATACTGAAGGACAGTAGGGACGATTACACATACGCACACCGATGAGACAGATGTTCTAGAGCACACTGGGCAATCTGTACAACTAGACCAAGGAGTGAGGCTGATATACTAGAGCACACTGGGGACGCCGATACGCCAGTACGACCCTATGAGGCAAATGCACCAGATCATGCTGGGGAGGTTGAACAACCCGAGCACCTCGGTGACGCTATTGCTAAGGACCACACTGAGGAAGATGATGCACTAAAGAACACTTGTAGGCCGATCTCCTAGAACACAATACAGAGGCTAACACCTTAGACTACAGTGTGGAGGACTATGGACTAGACCAAACTGATGAAGGATAAAAAGGAAATCTGGACCAGGGGCTAATGCGCACCTGGGCTAATGGCTACTGCGTATAGCCGCTATCTGCTGAAGCTGCAGAGAACATCAGTTAGAACGATGCACCATAGCACACAGGGAAGGCTGAAATACTGAAGGACAGTAGGGTCGATTACACATACGCACACCGATGAGACAGATGTTCTGGAGCACACTGGGCAATCTGTACAACTAGACCAAGGAGTGAGGCTGATTTACGAGAGCACACTGGGGACGCCGATACGCCAGTACGACCCTATGAGGCATATACACCAGAACATGCTGGGGTGGGTGAACAACCAGAGCACCTCGGTGACGCTATTGCAGAGGACCACGCTGAGGAAGATGATGCACTAAATAACACTTGTAGGCTGATCTCCTAGAACACAATACCTTAGACCACAGTGTGGAGGTCGATGGACTAGACCAAACTGAGGTAGGATAAAATGGGAAATCTGGACCAGGGGCTATTGCGCAAGAAGGCCGCTATACATAGGCTCTTATGGGACTCTCTCCTTGCACCTTGGCTAAGGGCTACTGCGCAAGATTTTGGCTATAAATAGGCTCTTATAGAGAAAGGTAGCACAGGGTTTCGTGACCAAAAGGAAGCTAAGCACGTGGCTCGTGCGCAACATTGCGGCTCTATGTAGGCTCTTATGGAGAAAGGTGGCACAGGGCAGACATAGGAGATAAAGGGGACCTAATAGGGGCTGATCGCAGGATGTAGGCCGCGTGCAACTTCCTAGTGCTAAGACAACCCAGACAAGATGGTTGCTGAACATTTGGTTCTTGGGGTAAATTGAATTAGATGGACCAGGAAAACACACGGGTAACCAGAACACACTGGTGAGGCCAAAGCGCCAGGAGCATCTGTGATGCCTCTAGAGTAGCCCACACTGGGAAGCTGATGTACAAAAACACACTCGGGGCGCTGATACACCACAGGGCACTGTGAAGCTGACACCCCTTAGCAGACCGGAGGAGCTGCTTGACCATAGTTCAATGGGTACTAATGCACCGGAGCACATTGAGGACACTGGTGGGAGAGAGCGCACTGTTGAAGGCGATGCACTATATGACCTTAGGGTGGATAATACACCAGACCGCACTGAGGAGGCTCATGCACCAGATCGCACTGATGACACTGATGGAGCAGAGCAAGTTGCTGAAACGTTGCGCCAGAGCAAAAACCTGGGAGGCATATTCACCAGACCATCCTGGGAAGGGTATTCAGGCAGAGCATACAGGTAACGCTAATGCACGAGACAACATTGGGAAGGCTCATCGAGCACACCTGGGTAGCCTGAAACACCGCAGCACAGGTCGGGCTAAAGCTGCAGAGTACATCAGTTAGATCGATGCACCATAGCACACTGGGAAGGGTGAAATACTGAAGGACAAAAGCACACAGATTGAGACAGATGCTCTAGAGCACATTGGGCAATCTGTACCACCAGACCAAAAAGGAAGGCTGATGATCAGTGCACACTGGTGACGCCGATACGCCAGAACGACCCTATGACGCCTATACACCAGATCATGCTGGGGAGGGTGATCATCCAGACAACTTTGTTGACGCTATTGCAGAGGCTCACACTGAGGTAGCTGATGCACCAGATAACCCTTGTGAGGCTGGTCTCCTAGAACACACTACAGAGACTAACGCCTTATACCACAGTGTGGAGGGCGACGAACGGACGAGACCAAACTGGCGAGGGATATAAATTGAATTCTGGAACAGGGTTTATGCGCATGATGGCCGCTATACATTCTCTCTTATGGGACTAACTCCTTGCACCTGAAGTATGGGCAGCTGCGCATGGTGGCCGCTATACATTGGCTCTTATGGGATCAACTCTTACACCTGGGCTAGGGGCTACTGCCCCAGGTGGTGGTTATACATAGACTCTAATGGAGAAATGTTGCACGAGATGGTGTCTGCATGTAACTTCCTAGTGCTAGACAACCGAGGCTAGATGATTACTGAACAATGGTTATATGAGACTAAATTTAAGTAGATTGACTTGGAGATAATGGCGCTCACATTATATAGCCTATATATAGCTTGCGCAGTAGCCCCAAGCCCAGGTGCAAGAGGTTAGTCCCATAAGAGCCCAAGTATAGCGGCCATCTTGCGAATTACCCCCTGTTCCAGAATTCACTTTTTATCCCTCCAAAATTTGGCGTAGTCCATTGGCTTCCACACTGTGGTATAAGACGTTAGCCTCTGTAGTGTGTTCTAGGTAATCAGCCTCATAAGTGTTATTTAGTGCATCAGCTTCCACAATGTGATCCTCTGCAACAGCGACACCAAGGTGCTGTGGTTGTTCAGCCTCCGCAGCATGATCCAGTGTATAGGTCTCATGGGGTCGTTCTGTTGTTCTCTGCAGCTTCAGCCCGACTGTGCTTCGGTGTTTCAGTGCACTGTGGTCTATCAGGTCCCCGAATGTCAGCTGGTACATTAGCCATCCCAGTCTGGACAGCTCTACGGGCCTCACAGTTTTGCTCTGTTGCTTCGGCCTCACCAGTGTGTTCTGGTTACGTGTTGTGTATTCCTGAGGCAGCCTTCTAGTTAAGGTCTAGAGGAATAGAGTATAGCAGTCGTCACGCATAGCACACTCGTGACGCCGATACGCCAGAACGATCCTATGAGGCATATACACTAGATCATGCAGGAGATGGTGAACAACCAGAGCACCTCGGTGACGCTATTGCAGAGGACAACACTGAGGAAGAAGATGCACTAAATAACACTTGTAGGCTGATCTGCTAGAACAAAGTACAAAGGCTAACACTTCTGTTCTGGAATATCAGGATGATCAAACCAATAATTCATAAGTAGACAATGTGAGCTCCTGATGAGCTTCTGGTCAATCTCCGTAATTTTAGTCTCATGTAACCAAAGGTGCCTCGGTGTCCTATCACTTGGAAATTGCACGCGGCCACCATCTCGCGCAACCCCCCATATGATGTCTCAATAAATACTATGTGCTAGTTTTCCCCATAGGAGCCTGCGTATAGCCGCTATATGCTGAAACTGCAGAGAACATCAGTTATAACGATGCACCATAGCACGCAGGGAAGGCTGAAATACTGAAGGACAGTAGGGACGATTACACATACGCACACCGATGAGACAGATGTTCTAGAGCACACTGGTCTATCTGTGCAACTAGACCAAGGAGTGAGGCTGATATACTAGAGCACACTGTTTTGGAATTTCAGGATGATCAAAGCAATAGTTCATAGGTTCACAATGTGAGCTCCTGAGGCAGCTCCGTAGAGATAGATCTATAAGAACAATGTATCACCATGAGCTTCTGGTCCATCTCCGTAATTTTAGTCTCATATAACCAAAGGTCAGGCACTATACTGCCTCGGGTGTCCTATCACTTGGAAATTGCACGCGGCCAGCACCTGGCGCAACCGCCCCTATGCCGTCTCCTTAAATACTATGTGCTAGTGTTCCCCATAGGAGCCTATGTATAGCCGCTATCTCTGAAGCTGCAGAGAACATCAGTTAGAACGATGCACCATAGCACACAGGGAAGGCTGAAATACTGATGGACAGTAGGGACGATTACTTATACGCACACCGATGAGACAGATGTTCTAGAGCACACTGGTCTATCTGTGCAACTAGACCAAGGAGTGAGGCTGATATACTAGAGCACACTGGGGACGCCGATACGCCAGTACGACCCTATGAGGTAAATGCACCAGATCATGCTGGGGAGGTTGAACAACCAGAGCACCTCGGTGACGCTATTGCTAAGGACCACTCTGAGGAAGATGAAGCACTAAACAACACTTGTAGGCTGATCTCCTAGAACACAATACAGAGGCTAACACCTTAGACTACAGTGTGGAGGACTATGGACTAGACCAAACTGATGAAGGATAAAAAGGAAATCTGGACCAGGGGCTAATGCGCACCTGGGCTAATGGCTACTGCGTATAGCCGCTATCTCTGAAGCTGCAGAGAACATCGGTTAGAACGATGCACCATAGCACACAGGGAAGGCTAAAATACTGAAGGACAGTAGGGACGATTACACATACGCACACCGATGAGACAGATGTTCTAGAGCACACTGGTCTATCTGTGCAACTAGACCAAGGAGTGAGGCTGATATACTAGAGCACCCTGGTGGCGCCGATACGCCAGTACGACCCTATGAGGCATATACACCAGATCATGCTGGGGAGGGTGAACAACCAGAGCACCTCGGTGACACTGTTGCAGAGGACCACACTGAGGAAGATGAAGCACTAAATAACACTTGTGGGCTGATCTCCTAGAACACAATACAAAAGCTAACACCTTATACCACAGTGTGGAGGACGATGGACTAGACCAAACTGAGGAAGGATAAAATGGGAATTCTGGACCAGGGGCTAATGCGCAAGAAGGCCGCTATACATACTCTCTTATGGGAGTCTCTCCTTGCGCCTGGGCTAAGGGCTACTGCGCAAGATGGTGGCTATACATAGGCTCTTATAGAGAAAGGTAGCACAGGGGTTCGTGAGCAAGAGAGCGGCTATACTTAGTCTCTTATAGAGGAAGCTAGCACGTGGGCACGTGCGCAAGTAACGGCTATACATATTCTCTGATCTAGA
Organism: Anabrus simplex; assembly: GCF_040414725.1. Taxonomy (NCBI): domain Eukaryota; kingdom Metazoa; phylum Arthropoda; class Insecta; order Orthoptera; family Tettigoniidae; genus Anabrus; species Anabrus simplex. The sequence goes on along the minus strand of NC_090266.1, from coordinate 913,862,732 downwards.
AAGATGGCACAGGGGAGACATAGGAGAACGGAATAGGGGCTGATCGTAGAATGGAGGCCGCGTGCAACTTCCTACTGCTAGGACACCCCACATAAGATGGTTGCTGAACATTTGTGTCTATGGGGTAAATTGAATTAGATGGACCAGGAAAACAACGGGTAACCATAACACACTGGTGAGGCCGAAGCGCCAGAGGCAAACTGTGATGCCTCTAGAGCAGCCCACACTGGGAAGGCTGATGTACCAAACCACACTCGGGGCGCTGATACACCACAGGGCACTGTGGAGCTGGCACCCCGCAACACACCGGAGGAGCTGCTTGAACATATCTCAATGGGAGCACCGGAGCACATTGGGGACACTGATGATAGAGAGCGCACTGAGGAGGCTCATGGACCAGATCGCACTGATTACACTGATGGAGCAGAGCAGGGTGCTGAAGACGATGCGCCAGAGCAAAAACCTGTGAAGCACATTCACCAGACCATACTGGAAAGGGTATTCAATCAGAGAATACTGGTAACGGTAATGAACGGGACAACATTGGAAAGGCTCATCGAGCACACCTGGGTTGCCTGAAACATCGAAGCACAGGTCGGGCTGAAGCTGCAGATAACTTCAGTTAGAACGATGCACCATAGCACACCGATGAGACAGATGTTCTACAGCACACTGGGCAATCTGTACAACTAGACCAAGGAGTGAGGCTGATATACTAGAGCACACTGGGGACGCCGATACGCCAGTACGACCCTATGAGGCAAATGCACCAGATCATGCTGGGGAGGTTGAACAACCCGAGCACCTCGGTGACGCTATTGCTAAAAAGATGATGCACTAAATAACACTTGTAGGCTGATCTCCTAGAACACAATACAGAGGCTATTACCTTTGACTACAGTGTGGAGGACTATGGACTAGACCAAACTGATGAAGGATAAAATGAGAAATCTGGACCAGGGGCTAATGCGCACCTGGGCTAAGGGCTACTGCGTATAGCCGCTATCTGCTGAAGCTGCAGAGAACATCAGTTAGATCGATGCACCATAGCACACAGGGAAGGCTGAAATACTGAAGGACAGTAGGGACGATTACACATACGCACACCAATGAGACAGATGTTCTAGAGCACACTGGTCTATCTGTGCAACTAGACCAAGGAGTGAGGCTGATATACTAGAGCACACTGGTGGCGCCGATACGCCAGTACGACCCTATGAGGCATATACACCAGATCATGCTGGGGAGGGTGAACAACCAGAGCACCTCGGTGACACTGTTGCAGAGGACCACACTGAGGAAGATGAAGCACTAAATAACACTTGTGGGCTGATCTCCTAGAACACAATACAAAGGCTAACACCTTATACCACAGTGTGCAGGACGATGGACTAGACCAAACTGAGGAAGGATAAAATGGGAATTCTGGACCAGGGGCTAATGCGCAAGAAGGCCGCTATACATACTCTCTTATGGGAGTCTCTCCTTGCGCCTGGGCTAAGGGCTACTGCGCAAGATGGTGGCTATACATAGGCTCTTATAGAGAAACGTAGCACAGGGGTTCGTGAGCAAGAGAGCGGCTATACTTAGTCTCTTATAGAGGAAGCTAGCACGTGGGCACGTGCGCAACTAACGGCTATACATATTCTCTGATCTAGAAAGATGGCACAGGGGAGACATTGGAGAACGGAATAGGGGCTGATCGCAGAATGGAGGCCGCGTACAACTTCCTACTGCTAGGACACCCCACATAAGATGGTTGCTGAACATTTGTGTCTATGGGGTAAATTGAATTAGATGGACCAGGAAAACAACGGGTAACCAGAACACACTGCTGAGGCCGAAGCGCCAGAGGCAAACTGTGATGCCTCTAGAGCAGCCCACACTGGGAAGGCTGATGTACCAAACCACACTCGGGGCGCTGATACACCACAGGGCACTGTGGAGCTGGCAACCCGCAACACACCGGAGGAGCTGCTTGAACATATCTCAATGGGAGCACCGGAGTACATTGGGGACACTGATGATAGAGAGCGCACCGAGGAGGCTCATGGACCAGATCGCACTGATTACACTGATGGAGCAGAGCAGGGTGCTGAAGACGATGCGCCAGAGCAAAAACCTGTGATGCACATTCACCAGACCATACTGGAAAGGGTATTCAATCAGAGAATACTGGTAACGGTAATGAACGGGACAACGTTGGAAAGGCTCATCGAGCACACCTGGGTTGCCTGAAACATCGAAGCACAGGTCGGGCTGAAGCTGCAGATAACTTCAGTTAGAACGATGCACCATAGCACACCGATGAGACAGATGTTCTAGAGCACACCGGGCAATCTGTACAACTAGACCAAGGAGTGAGGCTGATATACTAGAGCACACTGGGGACGCCGATACGCCAGTACGACCCTATGAGGTAAATGCACCAGATCATGCTGGGGAGGTTGAACAACCAGAGCACCTCGGTGACGCTATTGCTAAGGACCACACTGAGGAAGATGATGCACTAAACAACACTTGTAGGCCGATCTCCTAGAACACAATACAGAGGCTAACACCTTAGACCACAGTGTGGAGGACGATGGACTAGACCAAACTGAGGTAGTATAAAATGGGAAATCTGGACCAGGGACTATTGCGCAAGAAGGCCGCTATACATAGGCTCTTATGGGACTCTCTCCTTGCACCTGGGCTAAGGGCTACTGCGCAAGATTTTGGCTATAAATAGGCTCTTATAGAGAAAGGTAGCACAGGGTTTCGTGACCAAAAGGAAGCTAAGCACGTGGCTCGTGCGCAACATTGCGGCTCTATATAGGCTCTTATGGAGAAAGATGGCACAGGGCAGACATAGGAGATAAAGGGGACCTAATAGGGGCTGTTCGCAGGATGTAGGCCGCGTGCAACTTCCTAGTGCTAAGACACCCCAGACAAGATGGTTGCTGAACATTTGGTTCTATGGGGTAAATTGAATTAGATGGACCAGGAAAACACACGGGTAACCAGAACACACTGGTGAGGCCAAAGCGCCAGGAGCATCTGTGATGCCTCTAGAGTAGCCCACACTGGGAAGGCTGATGTACAAAAACACACTCGGGGCGCTGATACACCACAGGGCACTGTGGAGCTGACACCCCTTAGCAGACCGGAGGAGCTGCTTCAATGGGTACTAATGCACCGGACCGCACTGAGGAGGCTCATGCACCAGATCGCATTGATGACACTGATGGAGCAGAGCAAGTTGCTGAAGACGTTGCGCCAGAGCAAAAACCTGGGAGGCAGGCATATTCACCAGACCATCCTGGGAAGGGTATTCAGGCAGAGCATACAGGTAACGCTAATGCACGAGACAACATTGGGAAGGCTCATCGAGCACACCTGGATAGCCTGAAACACCGAAGCACAGGTCGGGCTGAAGCTGCAGAGAACATCAGAGCGATGCACCATAGCACACTGGGAAGGGTGAAATACTGAAGGACAAAAGCACACAGATTGAGACAGATGCTCTAGAGCACATTGGGCAATCTGTACCACCAGACCAAAAAGGAAGGCTGATGAACCAGTGCACACTGGTGACGCCGATACGCCACAACGACCCTATGACGCCTATGCACCAGATCATGCTGGGGAGGGTGATCATCCAGACAACTTTGTTGACGCTATTGCAGAGGCTCACACTGAGGTAGCTGATGCACCAGATAACCTTTGTGAGGCTGGTCTCCTAGAACACACTACAGAGGCTAACGCCTTATACCACAGTGTGGAGGGCGACGAACGGACGAGACCAAACTGGCGGGGGATATAAATTGAATTCTGGAACAGGGTTAATGCGCATGATGGCCGCTATGCATTCTCTCTTATGGGACTAACTCCTTGCACCTGAAGTACGGGCTACTGCGCATGGTGGTCGCCATACATGGGCTCTTATGGGACTAACGCCTTGCACCTGGGCTAGGGGTTACTGCCCAAGGTGGTGGTTATACATAGACTCTAATGGAGAAAGGTTGCGCGAGATGGTGTCCGCGTGCAACTTCCTAGTGCTAGTACACCCGAGGCTAGATGTTTACTGAATAAAAGTTATATGAGACTAAATCTAAGTATATTGACCGGGTGATAATAGCAGCTCACATTGTATAGCCCATATATAGCCTTCCCAGTGTGGACAGCTCTAAGGGCCTCACAGTTTTGCTCTGGCGCTTCGGCCTCACAAGTGTGTTCTGGTTACGTGTTGTGTTTTCCTAAGGCAGCCTTCTAGTTAAGGTCTATACGGATAGAGTATAGCAGTCGTCACGCATAGCACACTGGTGACGCCGATACACCAGAACGATCCTATGAGGCATATACACTAGATCATGCAGGGGAGGGTGAACAACCAGAGCACCTCGGTGACGCTATTGCAGAGGACCACACTGAGGAAGATGATGCACTAAATAACACTTGGAGGCTGATCTCCTAGATCACAGTACAAAGGCTAACCCTTCTGTTTTGGATTTCAGGAAGATCTAACCAATAGTTCATAAGTTGACAATGTGAGCTCCTGAGGCAGCTCCGTAGAGATAGATCTATAAGAACAATGTATCACCATGAGCTTCTGGTCGATCTCCGTAAGTTTAGTCTCATATAACCAACGGTCAGGCACTATACTGCCTCGGGTGTCCTATCACTTGGAAGTTGCACGCGGCCAACATCTCGCGCAACCCCCCCTATGCCGTCTCCTTAATTACTATGTCCTAGTTTTCCCCATAGGAGCCTGTGTATAGCCGCTATCTGCTGAAGCTGCAGAGAACATCAGTTAGAACGATGCATCATAGCACGCAGGGAAGGCTGAAATACTGAAGGACAGTAGGGACGATTACACATACGCACACCGATGAGACAGATGTTCTAGAGCTCACTGGGCAATCTGTACAACTAGACCAAGGAGTGAGGCTGATATACTAGAGCACACTGGGGACGCCGATACGCCAGTACGACCCTATGAGGTAAATGCACCAGATCATGCTGGGGAGGTTGAACAACCAGAGCACCTCGGTGACGCTATTGCTAAGGACCACTCTGAGGAAGATGAAGCACTAAACAACACTTGTAGGCTGATCTCCTAGAACACAATACAGAGGCTAATACCTTAGACTACAGTGTGGAGGACTATGGACTAGACCAAACTGATGAAGGATAAAAAGGAAATCTGGACCAGGGGCTAATGCGCACCTGGGCTAATGGCTACTGCGTATAGCCGCTATCTCTGAAGCTGCAGAGAACATCGGTTAGAACGATGCACCATAGCACACAGGGAAGGCTAAAATACTGAAGGACAGTAGGGACGATTACACATACGCACACCGATGAGACAGATGTTCTAGAGCACACTGGTCTATCTGTGCAACTAGACCAAGGAGTGAGGCTGATATACTAGAGCACCCTGGTGGCGCCGATACGCCAGTACGACCCTATGAGGCATATACACCAGATCATGCTGGGGAGGGTGAACAACCAGAGCACCTCGGTGACACTGTTGCAGAGGACCACACTGAGGAAGATGAAGCACTAAATAACACTTGTGGGCTGATCTCCTAGAACACAATACAAAGGCTAACACCTTATACCACAGTGTGGAGGACGATGGACTAGACCAAAATGAGGAAGGATAAAATGGGAATTCTGGACCAGGGGCTAATGCGCAAGAAGGCCGCTATACATACTCTCTTATGGGAGTCTCTCCTTGCGCCTGGGCTAAGGGCTACTGCGCAAGATGGTGGCTATACATAGGCTCTTATAGAGAAAGGTAGCACAGGGGTTCGTGAGCAAGAGAGCGGCTATACTTAGTCTCTTATAGAGGAAGCTAGCACGTGGGCACGTGCGCAACTAACGGCTATACATATTCTCTGATCTAGAAAGATGGCACAGGGGAGACATAGGAGAACGGAATAGGGGCTGATCGCAGAATGGAGGCCGCGTGCAACTTCCTACTGCTAGGACACCCCACATAAGATGGTTGCTGAACATTTGTGTCTATGGGGTAAATTGAATTAGATGGACCAGGATAACAACGGGTAACCAGAACACACTGGTGAGGCCGAAGCGCCAGAGGCAAACTGTGATGCCTCTAGAGCAGCCCACACTGGGAAGGCTGATGTACCAAACCACACTCGGGGCGCTGATACACCACAGGGCACTGTGGAGCTGGCAACCCGCAACACACCGGAGGAGCTGCTTGAACATATCTCAATGGGAGCACCGGAGCACATTGGGGACACTGATGATAGAGAGCGCACTGAGGAGGCTCATGGACCAGATCGCACTGATTACACTGATGGAGCAGAGCAGGGTGCTGAAGACGATGCGCCAGAGCAAAAACCTGTTAAGCACATTCACCAGACCATACTGGAAAGGGTATTCAATCAGAGAATACTGGTAACGGTAATGAACGGGACAACGTTGGAAAGGCTCATCGAGCACACCTGGGTTGCCTGAAACATCGAAGCACAGGTCGGGCTGAAGCTGCAGATAACTTCAGTTAGAACGATGCACCATAGCACACCGATGAGACAGATGTTCTAGAGCACACTGGGCAATCTGTACAACTAGACCAAGGAGTGAGGCTGATATACTAGAGCACACTGGGGACGCCGATACGCCAGTACGACCCTATGAGGCATATACACCAGTTCATGCTGGGGAGGGTGAACAACCAGAGCACCTCGGTGACGCTATTGCAGAGGACCACGCTGAGGAAGATGATGCACTAAATAGCACTTGTAGGCTGATCTCCTAGAACACAATACAGAGGCTAACACCTTAGACCACAGTGTGGAGGACGATGGACTAGACCAAACTGAGGTAGTATAAAATGGGAAATCTGGACCAGGGGCTATTGCGCAAGAAGGCCGCTATACATAGGCTCTTATGGGACTCTCTCCTTGCACCTGGGCTAAGGGCTACTGCGCAAGATTTTGGCTATAAATAGGCTCTTATAGAGAAAGGTAGCACAGGGTTTCGTGACCAAAAGGAAGCTAAGCACGTGGCTCGTGCGCAACATTGCGGCTGTATATAGGCTCTTATGGAGAAAGATGGCACAGGGCAGACATAGGAGATAAAGGGGACCTAATAGGGGCTGTTCGCAGGATGTAGGCCGCGTGCAACTTCCTAGTGCTAAGACACCCCAGACAAGATGGTTGCTGAACATTTGGTTCTATGGGGTAAATTGAATTAGATGGACCAGGAAAACACACGGGTAACCAGAACACACTGGTGAGGCCAAAGCGCCAGGAGCATCTGTGATGCCTCTAGAGTAGCCCACACTGGGAAGGCTGATGTACAAAAACACACTCGGGGCGCTGATACACCACAGGGCACTGTGGAGCTGACACCCCTTAGCAGACCGGAGGAGCTGCTTCAATGGGTACTAATGCACCGGAGCACATTGAGGACACTGATGGGAGAGAGCGCACTGTTGAAGGCGATGCACTATATGACCTTAGGGTGGATAATACACCAGACCGCACTGAGGAGGCTCATGCACCAGATCGCACTGATGACACTGATGGAGCAGAGCAAGTTGCTGAAGACGTTGCGCCAGAGCAAAAACCTGGGAGGCAGGCATATTCACCAGACCATCCAGGGAAGGGTATTCAGGCAGAGCATACAGGTAACGCTAATGCACGAGACAACATTGGGAAGGCTCATCGAGCACACCTGGGTAGCCTGAAACACCGAAGCACAGGTCGGGCTGAAGCTGCAGAGAACATCAGTTAGAGCGATGCACCATAGCACACTGGGAAGGGTGAAATACTGAAGGACAAAAGCACACAGATTGAGACAGATGCTCTAGAGCACATTGGGCAATCTGTACCACCAGACCAAAAAGGAAGGCTGATGAACCAGTGCACACTGGTGACGCCGATACGCCAGAACGACCCTATGACGCCTATACACCAGATCATGCTGGGGAGGGTGATCATCCAGACAACTTTGTTGACGCTATTGCAGAGGCTCACACTGAGGTAGCTGATGCACCAGATAACCCTTGTGAGGCTGGTCTCCTAGAACACACTACAGAGGCTAACGCCTTATACCACAGTGTGGAGGGCGACGAACGGACGAGACCAAACTGGCGAGGGATATAAATTGAATTCTGGAACAGGGTTAATGCGCATGATGGCCGCTATACATTCTCTCTTATGGGACTAACTCCTTGCACCTGAAGTATGGGCTACTGCGCATGGTGGCCGCTATACATTGGCTCTTATGGGATCAACTCCTTACACCTGGGCTAGGGGCTACTGCCCCAGGTGGTGGTTATACATAGACTCTAATGGAGAAATGTTGCACGAGATGGTGTCTGCATGTAACTTCCTAGTGCTAGACAACCGAGGCTAGATGTTTACTGAACAATGGTTATATGAGACTAAATTTAAGTAGATTGACTTGGAGATAATGGCGCTCACATTATATAGCCTATATATAGCATGCGCAGTAGCCCCAAGCCCAGGTGCAAGAAGTTAGTCCCATAGGAGCCCAAGTATAGCGGCCATCTTGCGAATTACCCCCTGTTCCAGAATTCACTTTTTATCCCTCCAAAATTTGGCGTAGTCCATTGGCTTCCACACTGTGGTATAAGACGTTAGCCTCTGTAGTGTGTTCTAGGTAATCAGCCTCATAAGTGTTATTTAGTGCATCAGCTTCCACAATGTGATCCTCTGCAACAGCGACACCAAGGTGCTGTGGTTGTTCAGCCTCCGCAGCATGATCCAGTGTATAGGTCTCATGGGGTCGTTCTGTTGTTCTCTGCAGCTTCAACCCGACTGTGCTTCGGTGTTTCAGTGCACTGTGGTCTATCTGGTCCCCGAATGTCAGCTGGTACATTAGCCATCCCAGTCTGGACAGCTCTACGGGCCTCACAGTTTTGCTCTGTTGCTTCGGCCTCACCAGTGTGTTCTGGTTACGTGTTGTGTATTCCTGAGGCAGCCTTCTAGTTAAGGTCTAGAGGAATAGAGTATAGCAGTCGTCACGCATAGCACACTCGTGACGCCGATACGCCAGAACGATCCTATGAGGCATATACACTAGATCATGCAGGAGATGGTGAACAACCAGAGCACCTCGGTGACGCTATTGCAGAGGACAACACTGAGGAAGAAGATGCACTAAATAACACTTGTAGCCTGATCTGCTAGAACAAAGTACAAAGGCTAACACTTCTGTTCTGGAATATCAGGATGATCAAACCAATAATTCATAAGTAGACAATGTGAGCTCCTGATGAGCTTCTGGTCAATCTCCTTAATTTTAGTCTCATGTAACCAAAGGTGCCTCGGTGTCCTATCACTTGGAAATTGCACGCGGCCACCATCTCGCGCAACCCCCCATATGATGTCTCAATAAATACTATGTGCTAGTTTTCCCCATAGGAGCCTGCGTATAGCCGCTATATGCTGAAACTGCAGAGAACATCAGTTATAACGATACACCATAGCACGCAGGGAAGGCTGAAATACTGAAGGACAGTAGGGACGATTACACATACGCACACCGATGAGACAGATGTTCTACAGCACACTGGGCAATCTGTACAACTAGACCAAGGAGTGAGGCTGATATACTAGAGCACACTGGGGACGCCGATACGCCAGTACGACCCTATGAGGCAAATGCACCAGATCATGCTGGGGAGGTTGAACAACCCGAGCACCTCGGTGACGCTATTGCTAAGGAAGATGATGCACTAAATAACACTTGTAGGCTGATCTCCTAGAACACAATACAGAGGCTATTACCTTAGACTACAGTGTGCAGGACTATGGACTAGACCAAACTGATGAAGGATAAAATGAGAAATCTGGACCAGGGGCTAATGCGCACCTGGGCTAAGGGCTACTGCGTATAGCCGCTATCTGCTGAAGCTGCAGAGAACATCAGTTAGATCGATGCACCATAGCACACAGGGAAGGCTGAAATACTGAAGGACAGTAGGGACGATTACACATACGCACACCAATGAGACAGATGTTCTAGAGCACACTGGTCTATCTGTGCAACTAGACCAAGGAGTGAGGCTGATATACTAGAGCACACTGGTGGCGCCGATACGCCAGTACGACCCTATGAGGCATATACACCAGATCATGCTGGGGAGGGTGAACAACCAGAGCACCTCGGTGACACTGTTGCAGAGGACCACACTGAGGAAGATGAAGCACTAAATAACACTTGTGGGCTGATCTCCTAGAACACAATACAAAGGCTAACACCTTATACCACAGTGTGCAGGACGATGGACTAGACCAAACTGAGGAAGGATAAAATGGGAATTCTGGACCAGGGGCTAATGCGCAAGAAGGCCGCTATACATACTCTCTTATGGGAGTCTCTCCATGCGCCTGGGCTAAGGGCTACTGCGCAAGATGGTGGCTATACATAGGCTCTTATAGAGAAAGGGGTTCGTGAGCAAGAGAGCGGCTATACTTAGTCTCTTATAGAGGAAGCTAGCACGTGGGCACGTGCGCAACTAACGGCTATACATATTCTCTGATCTAGAAAGATGGCACAGGGGAGACATAGGAGAACGGAATAGGGGCTGATCGCAGAATGGAGGCCGCGTGCAACTTCCTACTGCTAGGACACCCCACATAAGATGGTTGCTGAACATTTGTGTCTATGGGGTAAATTGAATTAGATGGACCAGGAAAACAACGGGTAACCAGAACACACTGGTGAGGCCGAAGCGCCAGAGGCAAACTGTGATGCCTCTAGAGCAGCCCACACTGGGAAGGCTGATGTACCAAACCACACTCGGGGCGCTGATACACCACAGGGCACTGTGGAGCTGGCAACCCGCAACACACCGGAGGAGCTGCTTGAACATATCTCAATGGGAGCACCGGAGCACATTGGGGACACTGATGATAGAGAGCGCACTGAGGAGGCTCATGGACCAGATCGCACTGATTACACTGATGGAGCAGAGCAGGGTGCTGAAGACGATGCGCCAGAGCAAAAACCTGTGAAGCACATTCACCAGACCATACTGGAAAGGGTATTCAATCAGAGAATACTGGTAACGGTAATGAACGGGACAACGTTGGAAAGGCTCATCGAGCACACCTGGGTTGCCTGAAACATCGAAGCACAGGTCGGGCTGAAGCTGCAGATAACTTCAGTTAGAACGATGCACCATAGCACACCGATGAGACAGATGTTCTAGAGCACACTGGGCAATCTGTACAACTAGACCAAGGAGTGAGGCTGATATACTAGAGCACACGGGGGACGCCGATACACCAGTACGACCCTATGAGGCATATACACCAGTTCATGCTGGGGAGGGTGAACAACCAGAGCACCTCGGTGACGCTATTGCAGAGGACCACGCTGAGGAAGATGATGCACTAAATAGCACTTGTAGGCTGATCTCCTAGAACACAATACAGAGGCTAACACCTTAGACCACAGTGTGGAGGACGATGGACTAGACCAAACTGAGGTAGTATAAAATGGGAAATCTGGACCAGGGGCTATTGCGCAAGAAGGCCGCTATACATAGGCTCTTATGGGACTCTCTCCTTGCACCTGGGCTAAGGGCTACTGCGCAAGATTTTGGCTATAAATAGGCTCTTATAGAGAAAGGTAGCACAGGGTTTCGTGACCAAAAGGAAGCTAAGCACGTGGCTCGTGCGCAACATTGCGGCTGTATATAGGCTCTTATGGAGAAAGATGGCACAGGGCAGACATAGGAGATAAAGGGGACCTAATAGGGGCTGTTCGCAGGATGTAGGCCGCGTGCAACTTCCTAGTGCTAAGACACCCCAGACAAGATGGTTGCTGAACATTTGGTTCTATGGGGTAAATTGAATTAGATGGACCAGGAAAACACACGGGTAACCAGAACACACTGGTGAGGCCAAAGCGCCAGGAGCATCTGTGATGCCTCTAGAGTAGCCCACACTGGGAAGGCTGATGTACAAAAACACACTCGGGGCGCTGATACACCACAGGGCACTGTGGAGCTGACACCCCTTAGCAGACCGGAGGAGCTGCTTCAATGGGTACTAATGCACCGGAGCACATTGAGGACACTGATGGGAGAGAGCGCACTGTTGAAGGCGATGCACTATATGACCTTAGGGTGGATAATACACCAGACCGCACTGAGGAGGCTCATGCACCAGATCGCACTGATGACACTGATGGAGCAGAGCAAGTTGCTGAAGACGTTGCGCCAGAGCAAAAACCTGGGAGGCAGGCATATTCACCAGACCATCCAGGGAAGGGTATTCAGGCAGAGCATACAGGTAACGCTAATGCACGAGACAACATTGGGAAGGCTCATCGAGCACACCTGGGTAGCCTGAAACACCGAAGCACAGGTCGGGCTGAAGCTGCAGAGATCATCAGTTAGAGCGATGCACCATAGCACACTGGGATGGGTGAAATATTGAAGGACAAAAGCACACAGATTGAGACAGATGCTCTAGAGCACATTGGGCAATCTGTACCACCAGACCAAAAAGGAAGGCTGATGAACCAGTGCACACTGGTGACGCCGATACGCCAGAACGAACCTATGACGCCTATACACCAGATCATGCTGGGGAGGGTGATCATCCAGACAACTTTGTTGACGCTATTGCAGAGGCTCACACTGAGGTAGCTGATGCACCAGATAACCTTTGTGAGGCTGGTCTCCTAGAACACACTACAGAGGCTAACGCCTTATACCACAGTGTGGAGGGCGACGAACGGACGAGACCAAACTTGCGGGGGATATAAATTGAATTCTGGAACAGGGTTAATGCGCATGATGGCCGCTATGCATTCTCTCTTATGGGACTAACTCCTTGCACCTGAAGTACGGGCTACTGCGCATGGTGGTCGCCATACATGGGCTCTTATGGGACTAACGCCTTGCACCTGGGCTAGGGGTTACTGCCCAAGGTGGTGGTTATACATAGACTCTAATGGAGAAAGGTTGCGCGAGATGGTGTCCGCGTGCAACTTCCTAGTGCTAGTACACCCGAGGCTAGATGTTTACTGAATAAAGGTTATATGAGACTAAATCTAAGTATATTGACCGGGTGATAATAGCAGCTCACATTGTATAGCCCATATATAGCCTTCCCAGTGTGGACAGCTCTACGGGCCTCACAGTTTTGCTCTGGCGCTTCGGCCTCACAAGTGTGTTCTGGTTACGTGTTGTGTTTTCCTAAGGCAGCCTTCTAGTTAAGGTCTATACGGATAGAGTATAGCAGTCGTCACGCATAGCACACTGGTGACGCCGATACACCAGAACGATCCTATGAGGCATATACACTAGGTCATGCAGGGGAGGGTGAACAACCAGAGCACCTCGGTGACGCTATTGCAGAGGACCACACTGAGGAAGATGATGCACTAAATAACACTTGGAGGCTGATCTCCTAGATCACAGTACAAAGGCTAACACTTCCGTTTTGGATTTCAGGAAGATCTAACCAATAGTTCATAAGTTGACAATGTGAGCTCCTGAGGCAGCTCCGTAGAGATAGATCTATAAGAACAATGTATCACCATGAGCTTCTGGTCGATCTCCGTAAGTTTAGTCTCATATAACCAACGGTCAGGCACTATACTGCCTCGGGTGTCCTATCACTTGGAAGTTGCACGCGGCCAACATCTCGCGCAACCGCCCCTATGCCGTCTCCTTAATTACTATGTCCTAGTTTTCCCCATAGGAGCCTGTGTATAGCCGCTATCTGCTGAAGCTGCAGAGAACATCAGTTAGGACGATGCACCATAGCACGCAGGGAAGGCTGAAATACTGAAGGACAGTAGGGACGATTACACATACGCACACCGATGAGACAGATGTTCTAGAGCACACTGGGCAATCTGTACAACTAGACCAAGGAGTGAGGCTGATATACTAGAGCACACTGGGGACGCCGATACGCCAGTACGACCCTATGAGGTAAATGCACCAGATCATGCTGGGGAGGTTGAACAACCAGAGCACCTCGGTGACGCCATTGCTAAGGACCACACTGAGGAAGATGATGCACTAAACAACACTTGTAGGCCGATCTCCTAGAACACAATACAGAGGCTAACACCTTAGACTACAGTGTGGAGGACTATGGACTAGTCCAAACTGATGAAGGATAAAAAGGAAATCTGGAACAGGGGCTAATGCGCACCTGGGCTAATGGCTACTGCGTATAGCCGCTATCTGCTGAAGCTGCAGAGAACATCAGTTAGAACGATGCACCATAGCACACAGGGAAGGCTGAAATACTGAAGGACAGTAGGGCCGATTACACATACGCACACCGATGAGACAGATGTTCTGGAGCACACTGGGCAATCTGTACAACTAGACCAAGGAGTGAGGCTGATTTACCAGAGCACACTGGGGACGCCGATACGCCAGTACAACACTATGAGGCATATACTCCAGATCATGCTGGGGAGGGTGAACAACCAGAGCACCTCGGTGACGCTATTGCAGAGGACCACGCTGAGGAAGATGATGCACTAAATAACACTTGTAGGCTGATCTCCTAGAACACAATACCTTAGACCACAGTGTGGAGGACGATGGACTAGACCAAACTGAGGTAGGATAAAATGGGAAATCTGGACCAGGGGCTATTGCGCAAGAAGGCCGCTATACATAGGCTCTTATGGGACTCTCTCCTTGCACCTGGGCTAAGGGCTACTGCGCAAGATTTTGGCTATAAATAGGCTCTTATAGAGAAAGGTAGCACAGGGTTTCGTGACCAAAAGGAAGCTAAGCACGTGGCTCGTGCGCAACATTGCGGCTGTATATAGGCTCTTATGGAGAAAGATGGCACAGGGCAGACATAGGAGATAAAGGGGACCTAATAGGGGCTGTTCGCAGGATGTAGGCCGCGTGCAACTTCCTAGTGCTAAGACACCCCAGACAAGATGGTTGCTGAACATTTGGTTCTATGGGGTAAATTGAATTAGATGGACCAGGAAAACACACGGGTAACCAGAACACACTGGTGAGGCCAAAGCGCCACGAGCATCTGTGATGCCTCTAGAGTAGCCCACACTGGGAAGGCTGATGTACAAAAACACACTCGGGGCGCTGATACACCACAGGGCACTGTGGAGCTGACACCCCTTAGCAGACCGGAGGAGCTGCTTGACCATAGCTCAATGGGTGCTTATACACCGGAGCACATTGGGGACACTGATGGGAGAGAGCGCACTGTTGAAGGCGATGCACTATATTACCTTAGGGTGGTTAATACACCAGACCGCACTGAGGAGGCTCATGCACCAGATCGCACTGATGACACTGATGGAGCATAGCAGGTTACTGAACATGCGCCAGAGCAAAAACCTGGGAGGCATATTCACATACCATACTGGGAAGGGTATTCAGGCAGAGCATACAGGTAACGCTAATGCACGAGACAACATTGGGAGGGCTCATCGAGCACACCTGGGTAGCCTGAAACACCGAAGCACAGGTCGGGCTGAAGCTGCAGAGAACATCAGTTAGAGCGATGCACCATAGCACACTGGGAAGGGTGAAATACTGAAGGACAAAAGCACACAGATTGAGACAGATGCTCTAGAGCAATCTATACCACCAGACCAAAAAGGAAGGCTGATGAACCAGTGCACACTGGTGACGCCGATACGCCAGAACGACCCTATGACGCCTATACACCAGATCATGCTGGGGAGGGTGATCATCCAGACAACTTTGTTGACGCTATTGCAGAGGCTCACACTGAGGTAGCTGATGCACCAGATAACCCTTGTGAGGCTGGTCTCCTAGAACACACTACAGAGGCTAACGTCTTATACCACAGTGTGGAGGGCGACGAACGGACGAGACCAAACTGGCGAGGGTTATAATTGAATTCTGGAACAGGGTTAATGCGCATGATGGCCGCTATACATTCTCTCTTATGGGACTAACTCCTTGCACCTGAAGTATTGGCTACTGCGCACGGTGGTCGCTATACATTGGCTCATGGGATTAACTCCTTGCACCTGGGCTAGGGGCTACTGCGCAAGATGTCCACCCTACATTGGCTGTTATGGGATCAACTCCTTACACCTGGGCTAGGGGCTACTGCCCTAGGTGGTGGTTATACATAGACTCTAATGGAGAAATGTTGCACGAGATGGTGTCCGCATGTAACTTCCCAGTGCTAGACAACCGAGGCTAGATGTTTACTGAACAATGGTTATATGAGACTAAATTTAAGTAGATTGACTTGGAGATAATGGCAGCTCACATTATATAGCCTATATATAGCTTGCGCAGTAGCCCCAAGCCCAGGTGCAAGTAGTTAGTCCCATAAGAGCCCAAGTATAGCGGCCATCTTGCGCATTACCCCCTGTTCCAGAATTCACTCTTTATCCCTCCAAAATTTGGCGAAGTCCATTGGCTTCCACACTGTGGTATAAGACGTTAGCCTCTGTAGTGTGTTCTAGGTAATCAGCGTCATAAGTGTTATTTAGTGCATCAGCTTCCACAATGTGATCCTCTGCAACAGCGACACCAAGGTGCTGTGGTTGTTCAGCCTCCGCAGCATGATCCAGTGTATAGGTCTCATGGGGTCGTTCTGTTGTTCTCTGCAGCTTCAGCCCAACTGTGCTTCGGTGTTTCAGTGCACTGTGGTCTATCAGGTCCCCGAATGTCAGCTGGTACATTAGCCTTCCCAGTGTGGACAGCTCTACGGGCCTCACAGTTTTGCTCTGTTGTTTCGGCCTCACCAGTGTGTTCTGGTTACGTGTTGTGTATTCCTGAGGCAGCCTTCTAGTTAAGGTCTAGCGGAATAGAGTATAGCAGTCGTCACGCATAGCACACTCGTGACGCCGATACGCCAGAACGATCCTATGAGGCATATACACTAGATCATGCAGGAGATGGTGAACAACCAGAGCACCTCGGTGACGCTATTGCAGAGGACAACACTGAGGAAGAAGATGCACTAAATAACACTTGTAGGCTGATCTGCTAGAACAAAGTACAAAGGCTAACACTTCTGTTCTGGAATATCAGGATGATCAAACCAATAATTCATAAGTAGACAATGTGGGCTCCTGATGAGCTTCTGGTCCATCTCCTTAATTTTAGTCTCATGTAACCAAAGGTGCCTCGGGTGTCCTATCACTTGGAAATTGCACGCGGCCACCATCTCGCGCAACCCCCCATATGATGTCTCAATAAATACTATGTGCTAGTTTTCCCCATAGGAGCCGGTATATGCTGAAACTGCAGAGAACATCAGTTATAACGATGCACCATAGCACGCAGGGAAGGCTGAAATACTGAATGACAGTAGGAACGATTACACATACGCACACCGATGAGACAGATGTTCTAGAGCACACTGGTCTATCTGTGCAACTAGACCAAGGAGTGAGGCTGATATACTAGAGCACACTAGTGGCGCCGATACGCCAGTACGACCCTATGAGGCAAATGCACCAGATCATGCTGGGGAGGTTGAACAACCCGAGCACCTCGGTGACGCTATTGCTAAGGAAGATGATGCACTAAATAACACTTGTAGGCTGATCTCCTAGAACACAATACAGAGGCTATTACCTTAGACTACAGTGTGGAGGACTATGGACTAGACCAAACTGATGAAGGATAAAATGAGAAATCTGGACCAGGGGCTAATGCGCACCTGGGCTAAGGGCTACTGCGTATAGCCGCTATCTGCTGAAGCTGCAGAGAACATCAGTTAGATCGATGCACCATAGCACACAGGGAAGGCTGAAATACTGAAGGACAGTAGGGACGATTACACATACGCACACCAATGAGACAGATGTTCTAGAGCACACTGGTCTATCTGTGCAACTAGACCAAGGAGTGAGGCTGATATACTAGAGCACACTGGTGGCGCCGATACGCCAGTACGACCTTATGAGGCATATACACCAGATCATGCTGGGGAGGGTGAACAACCAGAGCACCTCGGTGACACTGTTGCAGAGGACCACACTGAGGAAGATGAAGCACTAAATAACACTTGTGGGCTGATCTCCTAGAACACAATACAAAGGCTAACACCTTATACCACAGTGTGCAGGACGATGGACTAGACCAAACTGAGGAAGGATAAAATGGGAATTCTGGACCAGGGGCTAATGCGCAAGAAGGCCGCTATACATACTCTCTTATGGGAGTCTCTCCATGCGCCTGGGCTAAGGGCTACTGCGCAAGATGGTGGCTATACATAGGCTCTTATAGAGAAAGGTAGCACAGGGGTTCGTGAGCAAGAGAGCGGCTATACTTAGTCTCTTATAGAGGAAGCTAGCACGTGGGCACGTGCGCAACTAACGGCTATACATATTCTCTGATCTAGAAAGATGGCACAGGGGAGACATAGGAGAACGGAATAGGGGCTGATCGCAGAATGGAGGCCGCGTGCAACTTCCTACTGCTAGGACACCCCACATAAGATGGTTGCTGAACATTTGTGTCTATGGGGTAAATTGAATTAGATGGACCAGGATAACAACGGGTAACCAGAACACACTGGTGAGGCCGAAGCGCCAGAGGCAAACTGTGATGCCTCTAGAGCAGCCCACACTGGGAAGGCTGATGTACCAAACCACACTCGGGGCGCTGATACACCACAGGGCACTGTGGAGCTGGCAACCCGCAACACACCGGAGGAGCTGCTTGAACATATCTCAATGGGAGCACCGGAGCACATTGGGGACACTGATGATAGAGAGCGCACTGAGGAGGCTCATGGACCAGATCGCACTGATTACACTGATGGAGCAGAGCAGGGTGCTGAAGACGATGCGCCAGAGCAAAAACCTGTGAAGCACATTCACCAGACCATACTGGAAAGGGTATTCAATCAGAGAATACTGGTAACGGTAATGAACGGGACAACGTTGGAAAGGCTCATCGAGCACACCTGGGTTGCCTGAAACATCGAAGCACAGGTCGGGCTGAAGCTGCAGATAACTTCAGTTAGAACGATGCACCATAGCACACCGATGAGACAGATGTTCTAGAGCACACTGGGCAATCTGTACAACTAGACCAAGGAGTGAGGCTGATATACTAGAGCACACTGGGGACGCCGATACGCCAGTACGACCCTATGAGGCATATACACCAGTTCATGCTGGGGAGGGTGAACAACCAGAGCACCTCGGTGACGCTATTGCAGAGGACCACGCTGAGGAAGATGATGCACTAAATAGCACTTGTAGGCTGATCTCCTAGAACACAATACAGAGGCTAACACCTTAGACCACAGTGTGGAGGACGATGGACTAGACCAAACTGAGGTAGTATAAAATGGGAAATCTGGACCAGGGGCTATTGCGCAAGAAGGCCGCTATACATAGGCTCTTATGGGACTCTCTACTTGCACCTGGGCTAAGGGCTACTGCGCAAGATTTTGGCTATAAATAGGCCCTTATAGAGAAAGGTAGCACAGGGTTTCGTGACCAAAAGGAAGCTTAGCACGTGGCTCGTGCGCAACATTGCGGCTGTATATAGGCTCTTATGGAGAAAGATGGCACAGGGCAGACATAGGAGATAAAGGGGACCTAATAGGGGCTGTTCGCAGGATGTAGGCCGCGTGCAACTTCCTAGTGCTAAGACACCCCAGACAAGATGGTTGCTGAACATTTGGTTCTATGGGGTAAATTGAATTAGATGGACCAGGAAAACACACGGGTAACCAGAACACACTGGTGAGGCCAAAGCGCCAGGAGCATCTGTGATGCCTCTAGAGTAGCCCACACTGGGAAGGCTGATGTACAAAAACACACTCGGGGCGCTGATACACCACAGGGCACTGTGGAGCTGACACCCCTTAGCAGACCGGAGGAGCTGCTTCAATGGGTACTAATGCACCGGAGCACATTGAGGACACTGATGGGAGAGAGCGCACTGTTGAAGGCGATGCACTATATGACCTTAGGGTGGATAATACACCAGACCGCACTGAGGAGGCTCATGCACCAGATCGCACTGATGACACTGATGGAGCAGAGCAAGTTGCTGAAGACGTTGCGCCAGAGCAGAAACCTGGGAGGCAGGCATATTCACCAGACCATCCAGGGAAGGGTATTCAGGCAGAGCATACAGGTAACGCTAATGCACGAGACAACATTGGGAAGGCTCATCGAGCACACCTGGGTAGCCTGAAACACCGAAGCACAGGTCGGGCTGAAGCTGCAGAGAACATCAGTTAGAGCGATGCACCATAGCACACTGGGAAGGGTGAAATATTGAAGGACAAAAGCACACAGATTGAGACAGATGCTCTAGAGCACATTGGGCAATCTGTACCACCAGACCAAAAAGGAAGGCTGATGAACCAGTGCACACTGGTGACGCCGATACGCCAGAACGAACCTATGACGCCTATACACCAGATCATGCTGGGGAGGGTGATCATCCAGACAACTTTGTTGACGCTATTGCAGAGGCTCACACTGAGGTAGCTGATGCACCAGATAACCTTTGTGAGGCTGGTCTCCTAGAACACACTACAGAGGCTAACGCCTTATACCACAGTGTGGAGGGCGACGAACGGACGAGACCAAACTGGCGGGGGATATAAATTGAATTCTGGAACAGGGTTAATGCGCATGATGGCCGCTATGCATTCTCTCTTATGGGACTAACTCCTTGCACCTGAAGTACGGGCTACTGCGCATGGTGGTCGCCATACATGGGCTCTTATGGGACTAACGCCTTGCACCTGGGCTAGGGGTTACTGCCCAAGGTGGTGGTTATACATAGACTCTAATGGAGAAAGGTTGCGCGAGATGGTGTCCGCGTGCAACTTCCTAGTGCTAGTACACCCGAGGCTAGATGTTTACTGAATAAAGGTTATATGAGACTAAATCTAAGTATATTGACCGGGTGATAATAGCAGCTCACATTGTATAGCCCATATATAGCCTTCCCAGTGTGGACAGCTCTACGGGCCTCACAGTTTTGCTCTGGCGCTTCGGCCTCACAAGTGTGTTCTGGTTACGTGTTGTGTTTTCCTAAGGCAGCCTTCTAGTTAAGGTCTATACGGATAGAGTATAGCAGTCGTCACGCATAGCACACTGGTGACGCCGATACACCAGAACGATCCTATGAGGCATATACACTAGGTCATGCAGGGGAGGGTGAACAACCAGAGCACCTCGGTGACGCTATTGCAGAGGACCACACTGAGGAAGATGATGCACTAAATAACACTTGGAGGCTGATCTCCTAGATCACAGTACAAAGGCTAACACTTCCGTTTTGGATTTCAGGAAGATCTAACCAATAGTTCATAAGTTGACAATGTGA
This sequence comes from Anabrus simplex, assembly GCF_040414725.1. Taxonomy (NCBI): domain Eukaryota; kingdom Metazoa; phylum Arthropoda; class Insecta; order Orthoptera; family Tettigoniidae; genus Anabrus; species Anabrus simplex. The sequence goes on along the minus strand of NC_090266.1, from coordinate 913,841,431 downwards.
GCTCCTGAGGCAGCTCCGTAGAGATAGATCTATAAGAACAATGTATCACCATGAGCTTCTGGTCGATCTCCGTAAGTTTAGTCTCATATAACCAACGGTCAGGCACTATACTGCCTCGGGTGTCCTATCACTTGGAAGTTGCACGCGGCCAACATCTCGCGCAACCGCCCCTATGCCGTCTCCTTAATTACTATGTCCTAGTTTTCCCCATAGGAGCCTATGTATAGCCGCTATCTGCTGAAGCTGCAGAGAACATCAGTTAGGACGATGCACCATAGCACGCAGGGAAGGCTGAAATACTGAAGGACAGTAGGGACGATTACACATACGCACACCGATGAGACAGATGTTCTAGAGCACACTGGGCAATCTGTACAACTAGACCAAGGAGTGAGGCTGATATACTAGAGCACACTGGGGACGCCGATACGCCAGTACGACCCTATGAGGTAAATGCACCAGATCATGCTGGGGAGGTTGAACAACCAGAGCACCTCGGTGACGCCATTGCTAAGGACCACACTGAGGAAGATGATGCACTAAACAACACTTGTAGGCCGATCTCCTAGAACACAATACAGAGGCTAACACCTTAGACTACAGTGTGGAGGACTATGGACTAGTCCAAACTGATGAAGGATAAAAAGGAAATCTGGAACAGGGGCTAATGCGCACCTGGGCTAATGGCTACTGCGTATAGCCGCTATCTGCTGAAGCTGCAGAGAACATCAGTTAGAACGATGCACCATAGCACACAGGGAAGGCTGAAATACTGAAGGACAGTAGGGCCGATTACACATACGCACACCGATGAGACAGATGTTCTGGAGCACACTGGGCAATCTGTACAACTAGACCAAGGAGTGAGGCTGATTTACCAGAGCACACTGGGGACGCCGATACGCCAGTACAACACTATGAGGCATATACTCCAGATCATGCTGGGGAGGGTGAACAACCAGAGCACCTCGGTGACGCTATTGCAGAGGACCACGCTGAGGAAGATGATGCACTAAATAACACTTGTAGGCTGATCTCCTAGAACACAATACCTTAGACCACAGTGTGGAGGACGATGGACTAGACCAATCTGAGGTAGGATAAAATGGGAAATCTGGACCAGGGGCTATTTCGCAAGAAGGCCGCTATACATAGGCTCTTATGGGACTCTCTCCTTGCACCTGGGCTAAGGGCTACTGCGCAAGATTTTGGCTATAAATAGGCTCTTATAGAGAAAGGTAGCACAGGGTTTCGTGACCAAAAGGAAGCCAAGCACGTGGCTCGTGCGCAACATTGCGGCTGTATATAGGCTCTTATGGAGAAAGATGGCACAGGGCAGACATAGGAGATAAAGGGGACCTAATAGGGGCTGATCGCAGGATGTAGGCCGCGTGCAACTTCCTAGTGCTAAGACACCCCAGACAAGATGGTTGCTGAACATTTGGTTCTATGGGGTAAATTGAATTAGATGGACCAGGAAAACACACGGGTAACCAGAACACACTGGTGAGGCCAAAGCGCCAGGAGCATCTGTGATGCCTCTAAAGTAGCCCACACTGGGAAGGCTGATGTACAAAAACACACTCGGGGCGCTGATACACCACAGGGCACTGTGGAGCTGACACCCCTTAGCAGACCGGAGGAGCTGCTTGACAATAGTTCAATGGGTACTAATGCACCGGAGCACATTGAGGACACTGATGGGAGAGAGCGCACTGTTGAAGGCGATGCACTATATGACCTTAGGGTGGATAATACACCAGACCGCACTGAGGAGGCTCATGCACCAGATCACACTGATGACACTGATGGAGCAGAGCAAGTTGCTGAAGACGTTGCGCCAGAACAAAAACCTGGGAGGCATATTCACCAGACCATCCTGGGAAGGGTATTCAGCCTGAAACACCGAAGCACAGGTCGGGCTGAAGCTGCAGAGAACATCAGTTAGAGCGATGCACCATAGCACACTGGGAAGGGTGAAATACTGAAGGACAAAAGCACACAGATTGAGACAGATGCTCTAGAGCACATTGGGCAATCTGTACCACCAGACCAAAAAGGAAGGCTGATGAACCAGTGCACACTGGTGACGCCGATACGCCAGAACGACCCTATGACGCCTATACACCGATCATGCTGGGGAGGGTGATCATCCGGACAACTTTGTTGACGCTATTGCAGAGGCTCACACTGAGGTAGCTGATGCACCAGATAACCCTTGTGAGGCTGGTCTCCTAGAACACACTACAGAGGCTAACGCCTTATACCACAGTGTGGAGGGCGACGATCGGACGAGACCAAACTGGCGAGGGATATAAATTGAATTCTGGAACAGGGTTAATGCGCATGATGGCCGCTATGCATTCTCTCTTATGGGACTAACTCCTTGCACCTGAAGTACGGGCTACTGCGCATGGTGGTCGCTATACATGGGCTCTTATGGGACTAACGCCTTGCACCTGGGCTAGGGGTTACTGCCCAAGGTGGTGGTTATGCATAGACTCTAATGGAGAAAGGTTGCGCGAGATGGTGTCCGCGTGCAACTTCCTAGTGCTAGTACACCCGAGGCTAGATGTTTACTGAATAAAGGTTATATGAGACTAAATCTAAGTATATTGACCGGGTGATAATAGCAGCTCACATTGTATAGCCCATATATAGACTTCCGAGTGTGGACAGCTCTACGGGCCTCACAGTTTTGCTCTGGCGCTTCGGCCTCACCAGTGTGTTCTGGTTACGTGTTGTGTTTTCCTTAGGCAGCCTTCTAGTTAAGGTCTATACGGATAGAGTATAGCAGTCGTCACGCATAGCACACTGGTGACGCCGATACACCAGAATGATCCTATGAGGCATATACACTAGATCATGCCGGGGAGGGTGAACAACCAGAGCACCTCGGTGACGCAATTGCTAAGGACCACACTGAGAAAGATGATGCACTAAACAACACTTGTAGGCTGATCTCCTAGAACACAATACAGAGTCTAACACCTTAGACTACAGTGTGGAGGACTATGGACTAGACCAAACTGATGAAGGTTAAAAAGGAAATCTGGACCAGGGGCTAATGCGCACCTGGGCTAATGGCTACTGCGTATAGCCGCTATCTGCTGAAGCTGCAGAGAACATCAGTTAGAACGATGCACCATAGCACACAGGGAAGGCTGAAATACTGAAGGACAGTAGGGTCGATTACACATACGCACACCGATGAGACAGATGTTCTGGAGCACACTGGGCAATCTGTACAACTAGACCAAGGAGTGAGGCTGATTTACCAGAGCACACTGGGGACACCGATACGCCAGTACGACCCTATGATCATATACACCAGATCATGCTGGGGAGGTTGAACAACCAGAGCACCTTGGTGACGCTATTGCAGAGGACCACGCTGAGGAAGATGATGCACTAAATAACACTTGTAGGCTGATCTCCTAGAACACAATACCTTAGACCACAGTGTGGAGGACGATGGACTAGACAAAACTGAGGTAGGATAAAATGGGAAATCTGGACCAGGGGCTTTGCGCAAGAAGGCGCCAGTACATAGGCTCTTATGGGACTCTCTCCTTGCACCTGGGCTAAGGGCTACTGCGCAAGATTTTGGCTATAAATAGGCTCTTATGGAGAAAGATGGCACAGGGCAGACATAGGAGATAAAGGGGACCTAATAGGGGCTGTTCGCAGGATGTAGGCCGCGTGCAACTTCCTAGTGCTAAGACACCCCAGACAAGATGGTTGCTGAACATTTGGTTCTATGGGGTAAATTGAATTAGATGGACCAGGAAAACACACGGGTAACCAGAACACACTGGTGAGGCCAAAGCGCCAGGAGCATCTGTGATGCCTCTAGAGTAGCCCACACTGGGAAGGCCGATGTACAAAAACACACTCGGGGCGCTGATACACCACAGGGCACTGTGGAGCTGACACCCCTTAGCAGACCGGAGGAGCTGCTTGACCATAGCTCAATGGGTGCTTATACACCGGAGCACATTGGGGACACTGATGGGAGAGAGCGCACTGTTGAAGGCGATGCACTATATTACCTTAGGGTGGTTAATACACCAGACCGCACTGAGGAGGCTCATGCACCAGATCGCACTGATGACACTGATGGAGCATAGCAGGTTACTGAACATGCGCCAGAGCAAAAACCTGGGAGGCATATTCACATACCATCCTGGGAAGGGTATTCAGGCAGAGCATACAGGTAACGCTAATGCACGAGACAACATTGGGAAGGCTCATCGAGCACACCTGGATAGCCTGAAACACCGAAGCACAGGTCGGGCTGAAGCTGCAGAGAACATCAGTTAGAGCGATGCACCATAGCACACTGGGAAGGGTGAAATACTGAAGGACAAAAGCACACAGATTGAGACAGATGCTCTAGAGCAACCTATACCACCAGACCAAAAAGGAAGGCTGATGAACCAGGGCACACTGGTGACGCCGATACGCCAGAACGACCCTATGACGCCTATACACCAGATAATGCTGGGGAGGGTGATCATCCAGACAACTTTGTTGACGCTATTGCAGAGGCTCACACTGAGGTAGCTGATGCACCAGATAACCTTTGTGAGGCTGGTCTCCTAGAACACACTACAGAGGCTAACGCCTTATACCACAGTGTGGAGGGCGACGAACGGACGAGACCAAACTGGCGGGGGATATAAATTGAATTCTGGAACAGGGTTAATGCGCATGATGGCCGCTATGCATTCTCTCTTATGGGACTAACTCCTTGCACCTGAAGTACGGGCTACTGCGCATGGTGGTCGCCATACATGGGCTCTTATGGGACTAACGCCTTGCACCTGGGCTAGGGGTTACTGCCCAAGGTGGTGGTTATACATAGACTCTAATGGAGAAAGGTTGCGCGAGATGGTGTCCGCGTGCAACTTCCTAGTGCTAGTACACCCGAGGCTAGATGTTTACTGAATAAAGGTTATATGAGACTAAATCTAAGTATATTGACCGGGTGATAATAGCAGCTCACATTGTATAGCCCATATATAGCCTTCCCAGTATGGACAGCTCTACGGGCCTCACAGTTTTGCTCTGGCGCTTCGGCCTCACAAGTGTGTTCTGGTTACGTGTTGTGTTTTCCTAAGGCAGCCTTCTAGTTAAGGTCTAGACGGATAGAGTATAGCAGTCGTCACGCATAGCACACTGGTGACGCCGATACACCAGAACGATCCTGTGAGGCATATACACTAGATCATGCAGGGGAGGGTGAACAACCAGAGCACCTCGGTGACGCTATTGCAGAGGACCACACTGAGGAAGATGATGCACTAAATAACACTTGGAGGCTAATCTCCTAGATCACAGTACAAAGGCTAACACTTCTGTTTTGGATTTCAGGAAGATCTAACCAATAGGTCATGTGAGCTCCTGAGGCAGCTCCGTAGAGATAGATCTATAAGAACAATGTATCACCATGAGCTTCTGGTCGATCTCCGTAAGTTTAGTCTCATATAACCAACGGTCAGGCACTATACTGCCTCGGGTGTCCTATCACTTGGAAGTTGCACGCGGCCAACATCTCGCGCAACCGCCCCTATGCCGTCTCCTTAATTACTATGTCCTTGTTTTCCCCATAGGAGCCTGTGTATAGCCGCTATCTGCTGAAGCTGCAGAGAACATCAGTTAGAACGATGCACCATAGCACGCAGGGAAGGCTGAAATACTGAAGGACAGTAGGGACGATTACACATACGCACACCGATGAGACAGATGTTCTAGAGCACACTGGGCAATCTGTACAACTAGACCAAGGAGTGAGGCTGATTTACGAGAGCACACTGGGGACGCCGATACGCCAGTACGACCCTATGAGGCATATACACCAGATCATGCTGGGGTGGGTGAACAACCAGAGCACCTCGGTGACGCTATTGCAGAGGACCACGCTGAGGAAGATGATGCACTAAATAACACTTGTGGGCTGATCTCCTAGAACACAATACCACAGTGTGCAGGACGATGGACTGAGGAAGGATAAAATGGGAATTCTGGACCAGGGGCTAATGCGCAAGAAGGCCGCTATACATACTCTATTATGGGAGTCTCTCCTTGCGCCTGGGCTAAGGGCTACTGCGCAAGATGGTGGCTATACATAGGCTCTTATAGAGAAACGTAGCACAGGGGTTCGTGAGCAAGAGAGCGGCTACACTTAGTCTCTTATAGAGGAAGCTAGCACGTGGGCACGTGCGCAACTAACGGCTATACATATTCTCTGATCTAGAAAGATGGCACAGGGGAGACATAGGAGAACGGAATAGGGGCTGATCGCAGAATGGAGGCCGCGTGCAACTTCCTACTGCTAGGACACCCCACATAAGATGGTTGCTGAACATTTGTGTCTATGGGGTAAATTGAATTAGATGGACCAGGAAAACAACGGGTAACCAGAACACACTGGTGAGGCCGAAGCGCCAGAGGCAAACTGTGATGCCTCTAGAGCAGCCCACACTGGGAAGGCTGATGTACCAAACCACACTCGGGGCGCTGATACACCACAGGGCACTGTGGAGCTGGCAACCCGCAACACACCGGAGGAGCTGCTTGAACATATCTCAATGGGAGCACCGGAGCACATTGGGGACACTGATGATAGAGAGCGCACTGAGGAGGCTCATGGACCAGATCGCACTGATTACACTGATGGAGCAGAGCAGGGTGCTGAAGACGATGCGCCAGAGCAAAAACCTGTGAAGCACATTCACCAGACCATACTGGAAAGGGTATTCAATCAGAGAATACTGGTAACGGTAATGAACGGGACAACGTTGGAAAGGCTCATCGAGCACACCTGGGTTGCCTGAAACATCGAAGCACAGGTCGGGCTGAAGCTGCAGATAACTTCAGTTAGAACGATGCACCATAGCACACCGATGAGACAGATGTTCTAGAGCACACTGGGCAATCTGTACAACTAGACCAAGGAGTGAGGCTGATATACTAGAGCACACTGGGGACGCCGATACGCCAGTACGACCCTATTAGGTAAATGCACCAGATCATGCTGGGGAGGTTGAACAACCAGAGCAGCTCGGTGACGCTATTGCTAAGGACCACACTGAGGAAGATGATGCACTAAACAACACTTGTAGGCCGATCTCCTACAACACAATACAGAGTCTAACACCTTAGACTACAGTGTGGAGGACTATGTACTATACCAAACTGATGAAAGATAAAAAGGAAATCTGGACCAGTGGCTAATGCGCACCTGGACTAATGGCTACTGCGTATAGCCGCTATCTGCTGAAGCTGCAGAGAACATCAGTTAGAACGATGCACCATAGCACACAGGGAAGGCTGAAATACTGAAGGACAGTAGGGTCGATTACACATACGCACACCGATGAGACAGATGTTCTGGAGCACACTGGGCAACCTGTACAACTAGACCAAGGAGTGAGGCTGATTTACCAGAGCACACTGGGGACGCCGATACGCCAGTACGACCCTATGAGGCATATACACCAGATCATGCTGGGGAGGGTGAACAACCAGAGCACCTCGGTGACGCTATTGCAGAGGACAACGCTGAGGAAGATGATGCACTAAATAGCACTAGTAGGCTGATCTCCTAGAACACAATACAGAGGCTAACACCTTAGACCACAGTGTGGAGGACGATGGACTAGACCAAACTGAGGTAGTATAAAATGGGAAATCTGGACCAGGGGCTATTGCGAAAGAAGGCCGCTATACATAGGCTCTTATGGGACTCTCTCCTTGCACCTGGCCTAAGGGCTACTGCGCAAGATTTTGGCTATAAATAGGCTCTTATAGAGAAAGATAGCACAGGGTTTCGTGACCAAAAGGAAGCTAAGCACGTGGCTCGTGCGCAACATTGCGGCTGTATATAGGCTCTTATGGAGAAAGATGGCACAGGGCAGACATAGGAGATAAAGGGGACCTAATAGGGGCTGTTCGCAGGATGTAGGCCGCGTGCAACTTCCTAGTGCTAAGACACCCCAGACAAGATGGTTGCTGAACATTTGGTTCTATGGGGTAAATTCAATTAGATGGACCAGGAAAACACACGGGTAACCAGAACACACTGGTGAGGCCAAAGCGCCAGGAGCATCTGTGATGCCTCTAGAGTAGCCCACACTGGGAAGGCTGATGTACAAAAACACACTCGGGGCGCTGATACACCACAGGGCACTGTGGAGCTGACACCCCTTAGCAGACCGGAGGAGCTGCTTCAATGGGTACTAATGCACCGGAGCACATTGAGGACACTGATGGGAGAGAGCGCACTGTTGAAGGCGATGCACTATATGACCTTAGGGTGGATAATACACCAGACCGCACTGAGGAGGCTCATTCACCAGATCGCACTGATGACACTGATGGAGCAGAGCAAGTTGCTGAAGACGTTGCGCCAGAGCAAAAACCTGGGAGGCAGGCATATTCACCAGACCATCCTGGGAAGGGTATTCAGGCAGAGCATACAGGTAACGCTAATGCACGAGACAACATTGGGAAGGCTCATCGAGCACACCTGGGTAGCCTGAAACACCGAAGCACAGGTCGGGCTGAAGCTGCAGAGAACATCAGTTAGTGCGATGCACCATAGCACACTGGGAAGGGTGAAATACTGAAGGACAAAAGCACACAGATTGAGACAGATGCTCTAGAGCACATTGGCAATCTGTACCACCAGACCAAAAAGGAAGGCTGATGAACCAGTGCACACTGGTGACGCCGATACGCCAGAACGACCCTATGACGCCTATACACCAGATCATGCTGGGGAGGGTGATCATCCAGACAACTTTGTTGACGCTATTGCAGAGGCTCACACTGAGGTAGCTGATGCACCAGATAACCCTTGTGAGGCTGGTCTCCTAGAACACACTACAGAGGCTAACGCCTTATACCACAGTGTGGAGGGCGACGAACGGACGAGACCAAACTGGCGAGGGATATAAATTGAATTCTGGAACAGGGTTAATGCGCATGATGGCCGCTATACATTCTCTCTTATGGGACTAACTCCTTGCACCTGAAGTATGGGCTACTGCGCATGGTGGCCGCTATACATTGGCTCTTATGGGATCAACTCCTTACACCAGGGCTAGGGGCTACTGCCCCAGGTGGTGGTTATACATAGACTCTAATGGAGAAATGTTGCACGAGATGGTGTCTGCATGTAACTTCCTAGTGCTAGACAACCGAGGCTAGATGTTTACTGAACAATGGTTATATGAGACTAAATTAAGTAGATTGACTTGGAGATAATGGCGCTCACATTATATAGCCTATATATAGCTTGCGCAGTAGCCCCAAGCCCAGGTGCAAGAAGTTAGTCCCATAAGAGCCCAAGTATAGCGGCCATCTTGCGAATTACCCCCTGTTCCAGAATTCACTTTTTATCCCTCCAAAATTTGGCGTAGTCCATTGGCTTCCACACTGTGGTATAAGACGTTAGCCTCTGTAGTGTGTTCTAGGTAATCAGCCTCATAAGTGTTATTTAGTGCATCAGCTTCCACAATGTGATCCTCTGCAACAGCGACACCAAGGTGCTGTGGTTGTTCAGCCTCCGCAGCATGATCCAGTGTATAGGTCTCATGGGGTCGTTCTGTTGTTCTCTGCAGCTTCAGCCCGACTGTGCTTCGGTGTTTCAGTGCACTGTGGTCTATCAGGTCCCCGAATGTCAGCTGGTACATTAGCCATCCCAGTCTGGACAGCTCTACGGGCCTCACAGTTTTGCTCTGTTGCTTCGGCCTCACCAGTGTGTTCTGGTTACGTGTTGTGTATTCCTGAGGCAGCCTTCTAGTTAAGGTATAGAGGAATAGAGTATAGCAGTCGTCACGCATAGCACACTCGTGACGCCGATACGCCAGAACGATCCTATGAGGCATATACACTAGATCATGCAGGAGATGGTGAACAACCAGAGCACCTCGGTGACGCTATTGCAGAGGACAACACTGAGGAAGAAGATGCACTAGATAACACTTGTAGCCTGATCTGCTAGAACAAAGTACAAAGGCTAACACTTCTGTTCTGGAATATCAGGATGATCAAACCAATAATTCATAAGTAGACAATGTGAGCTCCTGATGAGCTTCTGGTCAATCTCCTTAATTTTAGTCTCATGTAACCAAAGGTGCCTCGGTGTCCTATCACTTGGAAATTGCACGCGGCCACCATCTCGCGCAACCCCCCATATGATGTCTCAATAAATACTATGTGCTAGTTTTCCCCATAGGAGCCTGCGTATAGCCGCTATATGCTGAAACTGCAGAGAACATCAGTTATAACGATGCACCATAGCACGCAGGGAAGGCTGAAATACTGAAGGACAGTAGGGACGATTACACATACGCACACCGATGAGACAGATGTTCTACAGCACACTGGGCAATCTGTACAACTAGACCAAGGAGTGAGGCTGATATACTAGATCACACTGGGGACGTCGATACGCCAGTACGACCCTATGAGGCAAATGCACCATATCATGCTGGGGAGGTTGAACAGCCAGAGCACCTCGGGGACGCTATTGCTAAGGAAGATGATGCACTAAATAGCACTTGTAGGCTGATCTCCTAGAACACAATACAGAGGCTATTACCTTAGACTACAGTGTGGAGGACTATGGACTAGACCAAACTGATGAAGGATAAAATGAGAAATCTGGACCAGGGGCTAATGCGCACCTGGGCTAAGGGCTACTGCGTATAGCCGCTATCTGCTGAAGCTGCAGAGAACATCAGTTAGATCGATGCACCATAGCACACAGGGAAGGCTGAAATACTGAAGGACAGTAGGGACGATTACACATACGCACACCGATGAGACAGATGTTCTAGAGCACACTGGTCTATCTGTGCAACTAGACCAAGGAGTGAGGCTGATATACTAGAGCACACTGTTTTGGAATTTCAGGATGATCAAAGCAATAGTTCATAGGTTCACAATGTGAGCTCCTGAGGCAGCTCCGTAGAGATAGATCTATAAGAACAATGTATCACCATGAGCTTCTGGTCCATCTCCGTAATTTTAGTCTCATATAACCAAAGGTCAGGCACTATACTGCCTCGGGTGTCCTATCACTGGGAAATTGCACGCGGCCAGCACCTGGCGCAACCGCCCCTATGCCGTCTCCTTAAATACTATGTGCTAGTGTTCCCCATAGGAGCCTATGTATAGCCGCTATCTCTGAAGCTGCAGAGAACATCAGTTAGAACGATGCACCATAGCACACAGGGAAGGCTGAAATACTGAAGGACAGTAGGGACGATTACTTATACGCACACCGATGAGACAGATGTTCTAGAGCACACTGGTCTATCTGTGCAACTAGACCAAGGAGTGAGGCTGATATACTAGAGCACACTGGTGGCGCCGATACGCCAGTACGACCCCATGAGGCATATACACCAGATCATGCTGGGGAGGGTGGACAACCAGAGCACCTCGGTGACACTGTTGCAGAGGACCTCACTGAGGAAGATGAAGCACTAAATAACACTTGTGTGCTGATCTCCTAGAACACAATACAAAGGCTAACACCTTATACCACAGTGTGGAGGACGATGGACTAGACCAAACTGAGGAAGGATAAAATGGGAATTCTGGACCAGGAGCTAATGCGCAAGAAGGCCGCTATACATACTCTCTTATGGGAGTCTCTCCTTGCGCCTGGGCTAAGGGCTACTGCGCAAGATGTTGGCTATACATAGGCTCTTATAGAGAAACGTAGCACAGGGGTTCGTGAGCAAGAGAGCGGCTATACTTAGTCTCTTATAGAGGAAGCTAGCACGTGGGCACGTGCGCAACTAACGGCTATACATATTCTCTGATATAGAACGATGGCACAGGGGAGACATAGGAGAACGGAATAGGGGCTGATCGCAGAATGGAGGCCGCGTGCAACTTCCTACTGCTAGGACACCCCACATAAGATGGTTGCTGAACATTTGTGTCTATGGGGTAAATTGAATTAGATGGACCAGGAAAACAACGGGTAACCATAACACACTGGTGAGGCCGAAGCGCCAGAGGCAAACTGTGATGCCTCTAGAGCAGCCCACACTGGGAAGGCTGATGTACCAAAAAACACTCGGGGCGCTGATACACCACAGGGCACTGTGGAGCTGGCACCCCGCAACACACCGGAGGAGCTGCTTGAACATATCTCAATGGGAGCACCGGAGCACATTGGGGACACTGATGATAGAGAGCGCACTGAGGAGGCTCATGGACCAGATCGCACTGATTACACTGATGGAGCAGAGCAGGGTGCTGAAGACGATGCGCCAGAGCAAAAACCTGTGAAGCACATTCACCAGACCATACTGGAAAGGGTATTCAATCAGAGAATACTGGTAACGGTAATGAACGGGACAACATTGGAAAGGCTCATCGAGCACACCTGGGTTGCCTGAAACATCGAAGCACAGGTCGGGCTGAAGCTGCAGATAACTTCAGTTAGAACGATGCACCATAGCACACCGATGAGACAGATGTTCTACAGCACACTGGGCAATCTGTACAACTAGACCAAGGAGTGAGGCTGATATACTAGAGCACACTGGGGACGCCGATACGCCAGTACGACCCTATGAGGTAAATGCACCAGATCATGCTGGGGAGGTTGAACAACCAGAGCACCTCGGTGACGCTATTGCAGAGGACCACGCTGAGGAAGATGATGCACTAAATAACACTTGTAGGCTGATCTCCTAGAACACAATACAGAGGCTAACACCTTAGACCACAGTGTGGAGGACGATGGACTAGACCAAACTGAGGTAGTATAAAATGGGAAATCTGGACCAGGGGCTATTGCGCAAGAAGGCCGCTATACATAGGCTCTTATGAGACTCTCTCCTTGCACCTGGGCTAAGGGCTACTGCGCAAGATTTTGGCTATAAATAGGCTCTTATAGAGAAAGTTAGCACAGGGTTTCGTGGCCAAAAGGAAGCTAAGCACGTGGCTCGTGCGCAACATTGCGGCTGTATATAGGCTCTTATGGAGAAAGATGGCACAGGGCAGACATAGGAGATAAAGGGGACCTAATAGGGGCTGATCGCAGGATGTAGGCCGCGTGCAACTTCCTGGTGCTAAGACACCCCAGACAAGATGGTTGCTGAACATTTGGTTCTATGGGGTAAATTGAATTAGATGGACCAGGAAAACACACGGGTAACCAGAACACACTGGTGAGGCCAAAGCGCCAGGAGCATCTGTGATGCCTCTAGAGTAGCCCACACTGGGAAGGCTGATGTACAAAAACACACTCGGGGCGCTGATACACCACAGGGCACTGTGGAGCTGACACCCCTTAGCAGACCGGAGGAGCTGCTTGACCATAGTTCAATGGGTACTAATGCACCGGAGCACATTGAGGAAACTGATGGGAGAGAGCGCACTGTTGAAGGCGATGCACTATATGACCTTAGGGTGGATAATACACCAGACCGCACTGAGGAGGCTCATGCACCAGATCGCACTGATGACACTGATGGAGCAGAGCAAGTTGCTGAAGACGTTGCGCCAGAGCAAAAACCTGGGAGGCAGGCATATTCACCAGACCATCCTGGGAAGGGTATTCAGGCAGAGCATACAGGTAACGCTAATGCACGAGACAACATTGGGAAGGCTCATCGAGCACACCTGGGTAGCCTGAAACACCGAAGCACAGGTCGGGCTGAAGCTGCAGAGAACATCAGTTAGAGCGATGCACCATAGCACACTGGGAAGGGTGAAATACTGAAGGACAAAAGCACACAGATTGAGACAGATGCTCTAGAGCACATTGGCAATCTGTACCACCAGACCAAAAAGGAAGGCTGATGAACCAGTGCACACTGGTGACGCCGATACGCCAGAACGACCCTATGACGCCTATACACCAGATCATGCTGGGGAGGGTGATCATCCAGACAACTTTGTTGACGCTATTGCAGAGGCTCACACTGAGGTAGCTGATGCACCAGATAACCCTTGTGAGGCTGGTCTCCTAGAACACACTACAGAGGCTAACGCCTTATACCACAGTGTGGAGGGCGACGAACGGACGAGACCAAACTGGCGAGGGATATAAATTGAATTCTGGAACAGGGTTAATGCGCATGATGGCCGCTATACATTCTCTCTTATGGGACTAACTCCTTGCACCTGAAGTATGGGCTACTGCGCATGGTGGCCGCTATACATTGGCTCTTATGGGATCAACTCCTTACACCTGGGCTAGGGGCTACTGCCCCAGGTGGTGGTTATACATAGACTCTAATGGAGAAATGTTGCACGAGATGGTGTCTGCATGTAACTTCCTCGTGCTAGACAACCGAGGCTAGATGTTTACTGAACAATGGTTATATGAGACTAAATTTAAGTAGATTGACTTGGAGATAATGGCGCTCACATTATATAGCCTATATATAGCTTGCGCAGTAGCCCCAAGCCCAGGTGCAAGAAGTTAGTCCCATAAGAGCCCAAGTATAGCGGCCATCTTGCGAATTACCCCCTGTTCCAGAATTCACTTTTTATCCCTCCAAAATTTGGCGTAGTCCATTGGCTTCCACACTGTGGTATAAGACGTTAGCCTCTGTAGTGTGTTCTAGGTAATCAGCCTCATAAGTGTTATTTAGTGCATCAGCTTCCACAATGTGATCCTCTGCAACAGCGACACCAAGGTGCTGTGGTTGTTCAGCCTCCGCAGCATGATCCAGTGTATAGGTCTCATGGGGTCGTTCTGTTGTTCTCTGCAGCTTCAGCCCGACTGTGCTTCGGTGTTTCAGTGCACTGTGGTCTATCAGGTCCCCGAATGTCAGCTGGTACATTAGCCATCCCAGTCTGGACAGCTCTACGGGCCTCACAGTTTTGCTCTGTTGCTTCGGCCTCACCAGTGTGTTCTGGTTACGTGTTGTGTATTCCTGAGGCAGCCTTCTAGTTAAGGTCGAGAGGAATAGAGTATAGCAGTCGTCACGCATAGCACACTCGTGACGCCGATACGCCAGAACGATCCTATGAGGCATATACACTAGATCATGCAGGAGATGGTGAACAACCAGAGCACCTCGGTGACGCTATTGCTAAGGACCACACTGAGGATAATGATGCACTAAACAACACTTGTAGGCCGATCTCCTAGAACACAATACAGAGGCTAACACCTTAGACCACAGTGTGGAGGACGATGGACTAGACCAAACTGAGGTAGTATAAAATGGGAAATCTGGACCAGGGACTATTGCGCAAGAAGGCCGCTATACATAGGCTCTTATGGGACTCTCTCCTTGCACCTGGGCTAAGGGCTACTGCGCAAGATTTTGGCTATAAATAGGCTCTTATAGAGAAAGGTAGCACAGGGTTTCGTGACCAAAAGGAAGCTAAGCACGTGGCTCGTGCGCAACATTGCGGCTGTATGTAGGCTCTTATGGAGAAAGGTGGCACAGGGCAGACATAGGAGATACAGGGGACCTAATAGGGGCTGATCGCAGGATGTAGGCCGCGTGCAACTTCCTAGTGCTAAGACACCCCAGACAAGATGGTTGCTGAACATTTGGTTCTTGGGGTAAATTGAATTAGATGGACCAGGAAAACACACGGGTAACCAGAACACACTGGTGAGGCCAAAGCGCCAGGAGCATCTGTGATGCCTCTAGAGTAGCCCACACTGGGAAGCTGATGTACAAAAACACACTCGGGGCGCTGATACACCACAGGGCACTGTGGAGCTGACACCCCTTAGCAGACCGGAGGAGCTGCTTGACCATAGTTCAATGGGTACTAATGCACCGGAGCACATTGAGGACACTGGTGGGAGAGAGCGCACTGTTGAAGGCGATGCACTATATGTCCTTAGGGAGGATAATACACCAGACCGCACTGAGGAGGCTCATGCACCAGATCGCATTGATGACACTGATGGAGCAGAGCAAGTTGCTGAAACGTTGCGCCAGAGCAAAAAACCTGGGAGGCATATTCACCAGACCATCCTGGGAAGGGTATTCAGGCAGAGCATACAGGTAACGCTAATGCACGAGACAACATTGGGAAGGCTCATCGAGCACACCTGGGTAGCCTGAAACACCGAAGCACAGGTCGGGCTAAAGCTGCAGAGAACATCAGTTAGAGCGATGCACCATAGCACACTGGGAAGGGTGAAATACTGAAGGACAAAAGCACACAGATTGAGACAGATGCTCTAGAGCACATTGGGCAATCTGTACCACCAGACCAAAAAGGAAGGCTGATGATCAGTGCACACTGGTGACGCCGATACGCCAGAACGACCCTATGACGCCTATACACCAGATCATGCTGGGGAGGGTGATCATCCAGACAACTTTGTTGACGCTATTGCAGAGGCTCACACTGAGGTAGCTGATGCACCAGATAACCCTTGTGAGGCTGGTCTCCTAGAACACACTACAGAGACTAACGCCTTATACCACAGTGTGGAGGGCGACGAACGGACGAGACCAAACTGGCGAGGGATATAAATTGAATTCTGGAACAGGGTTAATGCGCATGATGGCCGCTATACATTCTCTCTTATGGGACTAACTCCTTGCACCTGAAGTATGGGCTACTGCGCATGGTGGCCGCTATACATTGGCTCTTATGGGATCAACTCTTACACCTGGGCTAGGGGCTACTGCCCCAGGTGGTGGTTATACATAGACTCTAATGGAGAAATGTTGCACGAGATGGTGTCTGCATGTAACTTCCTAGTGCTAGACAACCGAGGCTAGATGTTTACTGAACAATGGTTATATGAGACTAAATTTAAGTAGTTTGACTTGGAGATAATGGCGCTCACATTATATAGCCTATATATAGCTTGCGCAGTAGCCCCAAGCCCAGGTGCAAGAAGTTAGTCCCATAAGAGCCCAAGTATAGCGGCCATCTTGCGAATTACCCCCTGTTCCAGAATTCACTTTTTATCCCTCCAAAATTTGGCGTAGTCCATTGGCTTCCACACTGTGGTATAAGACGTTAGCCTCTGTAGTGTGTCCTAGGTAATCAGCCTCATAAGTGTTATTTAGTGCATCAGCTTCCACAATGTGATCCTCTGCAACAGCGACACCAAGGTGCTGTGGTTGTTCAGCCTCCGCAGCATGATCCAGTGTATAATTCTCATGGGGTCGTTCTGTTGTTCTCTGCAGCTTCAGCCCGACTGTGCTTGCGTGTTTCAGTGCACTGTGGTCTATCAGGTCCCCGAATGTCAGCTGGTACATTAGCCTTCCCAGTGTGGACAGCTCTACGGGCCTCACAGTTTTGCTCTGTTGCTTCGGCCTCACCAGTGTGTTCTGGTTACGTGTTGTGTATTCCTGAGGCAGCCTTCTAGTTAAGGTCTAGAGGAATAGAGTATAGCAGTCGCCACGCATAGCACACTCGTGACGCCGATACGCCAGAACGATCCAATGAGGCATATACACTAGATCATGCATGAGATGGTGAACAACCAGAGCACCTCGGTGACGCTATTGCAGAGGACAACACTGAGGAAGAAGATGCACTAAATAACACTTGTAGGCTGATCTGCTAGAACAAAGTACAAAGGCTAACACCTTAGACTACAGTGTGGAGGACTATGGACTAGACGAAACTGATGAAGGATAAAAAGGAAATCTGGACCAGGGGCTAATGCGCACCTGGGCTAATGGCTACTGCGTATAGCCGCTATCTGCTGAAGCTGCAGAGAACATCAGTTAGAACGATGCACCATAGCACACAGGGAAGGCTGAAATACTGAAGGACAGTAGGGTCGATTACACATACGCACACCGATGAGACAGATGTTCTGGAGCACACTGGGCAACCTGTACAACTAGACCAAGGAGTGAGGCTGATTTACCAGAGCACATTGGGGACGCCGATACGCCTTTACGACCCTATGAGGCATATAAACCAGATCATGCTGGGGAGGGTGAACAACCAGATCACCTCGGTGACGCTATTGCAGAGGACCACGCTGAGGAAGATGATGCACTAAATATCACTTGTAGGCTGATCTCCTAGAACACAATACAGAGGCTAACACCTTAGACCACAGTGTGGAGGACGATGGACTAGACCAAACTGAGTTAGGATAAAATGGGAAATCTGGACCAGGGGCTATTGCGCAAGAAGGCCGCTATACATAGGCTCTTATGGGACTCTCTCCTTGCACCTGGGCTAAGGGCTACTGCGCAAGATTTTGGCTATAAATAGGCTCTTATAGAGAAAGGTAGCACAGGGTTTCGTGACCAAAAGGAAGCTAAGCACGTGGTTCGTGCGCAACATTGCGGCTGTATATAGGCTCTTATGGAGAATGATGGCACAGGGCAGACATAGGAGATAAAGGGGACCTAATAGGGGCTGATCGCAGGATGTAGGCCGCGTGCAACTTCCTAGTGCTAAGACACCCCAGACAAGATGGTTGCTGAACATTTGGTTCTATGGGGTAAATTGAATTAGATGGACCAGGAAAACACACGGGTAACCAGAACACACTGGTGAGGCCAAAGCGCCAGGAGCAACTGTGATGCCTCTAGAGTAGCCCACACTGGGAAGGCTGATGTACAAAAACACACTCGGGGCGCTGATACACCACAGGGCACTGTTGAGCTGACACCCCTTAGCAGACCGGAGGAGCTGCTTCAATGGGTACTAATGCACCGGAGCACATTGAGGAAACTGATGGGAGAGAGCGCACTGTTGAAGGCGATGCACTATATGACCTCAGGGTGGATAATACACCAGACCGCACTGAGGAGGCTCATGCACCAGATCGCACTGATGACACTGATGGAGCAGAGCAAGTTGCTGAAGACGTTGCGCCAGAGCAAAAACCTGGGAGGCAGGCATATTCACCAGACCATCCTGGGAAGGGTATTCAGGCAGAGCATACAGGTAACGCTAATGCACGAGACAACATTGGGAAGGCTCATCGAGCACACCTGGGTAGCCTGAAACACCGAAGCACAGGTCGGGCTGAAGCTGCAGAGAACATCAGTTAGAGCGATGCACCATAGCACACTGGGAAGGGTGAAATACTGAAGGACAAAAGCACACAGATTGAGACAGATGCTCTAGAGCACATTGGCAATCTGTACCACCAGACCAAAAAGGAAGGCTGATGAACCAGTGCACACTGGTGACGCCGATACGCCAGAACGACCCTATGACGCCTATACACCAGATCATGCTGGGGAGGGTGATCATCCAGACAACTTTGTTGACGCTATTGCAGAGGCTCACACTGAGGTAGCTGATACACCAGATAACCCTTGTGAGGCTGGTCTCCTAGAACACACTACAGAGGCTAACGCCTTATACCACAGTGTGGAGGGCGACGAACGGACGAGACCAAACTGGCGAGGGATATAAATTGAATTCTGGAACAGGGTTAATGCGCATGATGGCCGCTATACATTCTCTCTTATGGGACTAACTCCTTGCACCTGAAGTATGGGCTACTGCGCATGGTGGCCGCTATACATTGGCTCTTATGGGATCAACTCCTTACACCTGGGCTAGGGGCTACTGCCCCAGGTGGTGGTTATACATAGACTCTAATGGAGAAATGTTGCACGAGATGGTGTCTGCATGTAACTTCCTAGTGCTAGACAACCGAGGCTAGATGTTTACTGAACAATGGTTATATGAGACTAAATTTAAGTAGATTGACTTGGAGATAATGGCAGCTCACATTATATAGCCTATATATAGCTTGCGCAGGTGCAAGAAGTTAGTCCCATAAGAGCCCAAGTATAGCGGCCATCTTGCGCATTACCCCCTGTTCCAGAATTCACTTTTTATTCCTCCATAATTTGGCGTAGTCCATTGGCTTCCACACTGTGGTATAAGACGTTAGCCTCTGTAGTGTGTTCTAGGTAATCACCCTCATAAGTGTTATTTAGTGCACCAGCTTCCACAATGTGATCCTCTGCAACAGCGACACCAAGGTGCTGTGGTTTTTCAGCCTCCGCAGCATGATCCAGTGTATAGGTCTCATGGGGTCGTTCTGTTGTTCTCTGCAGCTTCAGCCCGACTGTGCTTCGGTGTTTCAGTGCACTGTGGTCTATCAGGTCCCCGAATGTCAGCTGGTACATTAGCCTTCCCAGTGTGGACAGCTCTACGGGCCTCACAGTTTTGCTCTGTTGCTTCGGCCTCACCAGTGTGTTCTGGTTACGTGTTGTGTATTCCTGAGGCAGCCTTCTAGTTAAGGTCTAGAGGAATAGAGTATAGCAGTCGTCACGCATAGCACACTCGTGACGCCGATACGCCAGAACGATCCTATGAGGCATATACACTAGATCATGCAGGAGATGGTGAACAACCAGAGCACCTCGGTGACGCTATTGCAGAGGACAACACTGAGGAAGAAGATGCACTAAATAACACTTGTAGGCTGATCTGCTAGAACAAAGTACAAAGGCTAACACTTCTGTTCTGGAATATCAGGATGATCAAACCAATAATTCATAAGTAGACAATGTGAGCTCCTGATGAGCTTCTGGTCAATCTCCGTAATTTTAGTCTCATGTAACCAAAGGTGCCTCGGTGTCCTATCACTTGGAAATTGCACGCGGCCACCATCTCGCGCAACCCCCCATATGATGTCTCAATAAATACTATGTGCTAGTTTTCCCCATAGGAGCTTGCGTATAGCCGCTATATGCTGAAACTGCAGAGAACATCAGTTATAACGATGCACCATAGCACGCAGGGAAGGCTGAAATACTGAAGGACAGTAGGGACGATTACACATACGCACACCGATGAGACAGATGTTCTAGAGCACACTGGTCTATCTGTGCAACTAGACCAAGGAGTGAGGCTGATATACTAGAGCACACTGTTTTGGAATTTCAGGATGATCAAAGCAATAGTTCATAGGTTCACAATGTGAGCTCCTGAGGCAGCTCCGTAGAGATAGATCTATAAGAACAATGTATCACCATGAGCTTCTGGTCCATCTCCGTAATTTTAGTCTCATATAACCAAAGGTCAGGCACTATACTGCCTCGGGTGTCCTATCACTTGGAAATTGCACGCGGCCAGCACCTGGCGCAACCGCCCCTATGCCGTCTCCTTAAATACTATGTGCTAGTGTTCCCCATAGGAGCCTATGTATAGCCGCTATCTCTGAAGCTGCAGAGAACATCAGTTAGAACGATGCACCATAGCACACAGGGAAGGCTGAAATACTGAAGGACAGTAGGGACGATTACTTATACGCACACCGATGAGACAGATGTTCTAGAGCACACTGGTCTATCTGTGCAACTAGACCAAGGAGTGAGGCTGATATACTAGAGCACACTGGTGGCGCCGATACGCCAGTACGACCCCATGAGGCATATACACCAGATCATGCTGGGGAGGGTGGACAACCAGAGCACCTCGGTGACACTGTTGCAGAGGACCTCACTGAGGAAGATGAAGCACTAAATAACACTTGTGTGCTGATCTCCTAGAACACAATACAAAGGCTAACACCTTATACCACAGTGTGGAGGACGATGGACTAGACCAAACTGAGGAAGGATAAAATGGGAATTCTGGACCAGGAGCTAATGCGCAAGAAGGCCGCTATACATACTCTCTTATGGGAGTCTCTCCTTGCGCCTGGGCTAAGGGCTATTGCGCAAGATGGTGGCTATACATAGGCTCTTATAGAGAAACGTAGCACAGGGGTTCGTGAGCAAGAGAGCGGCTATACTTAGTCTCTTATAGAGGAAGCTAGCACGTGAGCACGTGCGCAACTAACGGCTATACATATTCTCTGATCTAGAACGATGGCACAGGGGAGACATAGGAGAACGGAATAGGGGCTGATCGCAGAATGGAGGCCGCGTGCAACTTCCTACTGCTAGGACACCCCACATAAGATGGTTGCTGAACATTTGTGTCTATGGGGTAAATTGAATTAGATGGACCAGGAAAACAACGGGTAACCATAACACACTGGTGAGGCCGAAGCGCCAGAGGCAAACTGTGATGCCTCTAGAGCAGCCCACACTGGGAAGGCTGATGTACCAAACCACACTCGGGGCGCTGATACACCACAGGGCACTGTGGAGCTGGCACCCCGCAACACACCGGAGGAGCTGCTTGAACATATCTCAATGGGAGCACCGGAGCACATTGGGGACACTGATGATAGAGAGCGCACTGAGGAGGCTCATGGACCAGATCGCACTGATTACACTGATGGAGCAGAGCAGGGTGCTGAAGACGATGCGCCAGAGCAAAAACCTGTGAAGCACATTCACCAGACCATACTGGAAAGGGTATTCAATCAGAGAATACTGGTAACGGTAATGAACGGGACAACATTGGAAAGGCTCATCAAGCACACCTGGGTTAACTGAAACATCGAAGCACAGGTCGGGCTGAAGCTGCAGATAACTTCAGTTAGAACGATGCACCATAGCACACCGATGAGACAGATGTTCTACAGCACACTGGGCAATCTGTACAACTAGACCAAGGAGTGAGGCTGATATACTAGAGCACACTGGGGACGCCGATACGCCAGTACGACCCTATGAGGTAAATGCACCAGATCATGCTGGGGAGGTGGAACAACCAGAGCACCTCGGTGACGCTATTGCAGAGGACCACGCTGAGGAAGATGATGCACTAAATAACACTTGTAGGCTGATCTCCTAGAACACAATACAGAGGCTAACACCTTAGACCACAGTGTGGAGGACGATGGACTAGACCAAACTGAGGTAGTATAAAATGGGAAATCTGGACCAGGGGCTATTGCGCAAGAAGGCCGCTATACATAGGCTCTTATGGGACTCTCTCCTTGCACCTGGGCTAAGGGCTACTGCGCAAGATTTTGGCTATAAATAGGCTCTTATAGAGAAAGGTAGCACAGGGTTTCGTGGCCAAAAGGAAGCTAAGCACGTGGCTCGTGCGCAACATTGCGGCTGTATATAGGCTCTTATGGAGAAAGATGGCACAGGGCAGACATAGGAGATAAAGGGGACCTAATAGGGGCTGATCGCAGGATGTAGGCCGCGTGCAACTTCCTGGTGCTAAGACACCCCAGACAAGATGGTTGCTGAACATTTGGTTCTATGGGGTAAATTGAATTAGATGGACCAGGAAAACACACGGGTAACCAGAACACACTGGTGAGGCCAAAGCGCCAGGAGCATCTGTGATGCCTCTAGAGTAGCCCACACTGGGAAGGCTGATGTACAAAAACACACTCGGGGCGCTGATACACCACAGGGCACTGTGGAGCTGACACCCCTTAGCAGACCGGAGGAGCTGCTTGACCATAGTTCAATGGGTACTAATGCACTGGAGCACATTGAGGAAACTGATGGGAGAGAGCGCACTGTTGAAGGCGATGCACTATATGACCTTAGGGTGGATAATACACCAGACCACACTGAGGAGGCTCATGCACCAGATCGCACTGATGACACTGATGGAGCAGAGCAAGTTGCTGAAGACGTTGCGCCAGAGCAAAAACCTGGGAGGCAGGCATATTCACCAGACCATCCTGGGAAGGGTATTCAGGCAGAGCATACAGGTAACGCTAATGCACGAGACAACATTGGGAAGGCTCATCGAGCACACCTGGGTAGCCTGAAACACCGAAGCACAGGTCGGGCTGAAGCTGCAGAGAACATCAGTTAGAGCGATGCACCATAGCACACTGGGAAGGGTGAAATACTGAAGGACAAAAGCACACAGATTGAGACAGATGCTCTAGAGCACATTGGCAATCTGTACCACCAGACCAAAATGGAAGGCTGATGAACCAGTGCACACTGGTGACGCCGATACGCCAGAACGACCCTATGACGCCTATACACCAGATCATGCTGGGGAGGGTGATCATCCAGACAACTTTGTTGACGCTATTGCAGAGGCTCACACTGAGGTAGCTGATGCACCAGATAACCCTTGTGAGGCTGGTCTCCTAGAACACACTACAGAGGCTAACGCCTTATACCACAGTGTGGAGGGCGACGAACGGACGAGACCAAACTGGCGAGGGATATAAATTGAATTCTGGAACAGGGTTAATGCGCATGATGGCCGCTATACATTCTCTCTTATGGGACTAACTCCTTGCACCTGAAGTATGGGCTACTGCGCATGGTGGCCGCTATACATTGGCTCTTATGGGATCAACTCCTTACACCTGGGCTAGGGGCTACTGCCCCAGGTGGTGGTTATACATAGACTCTAATGGAGAAATGTTGCACGAGATGGTGTCTGCATGTAACTTCCTAGTGCTAGACAACCGAGGCTAGATGTTTACTGAACAATGGTTATATGAGACTAAATTTAAGTAGATTGACTTGGAGATAATGGCGCTCACATTATCACTCACGATGCGCCAGAGCAAAAACCTGTGAAGCACATTCACCAGACCATACTGGAAAGGGTATTCAATCAGAGAATACTGGTAACGGTAATGAACGGGACAACGTTGGAAAGGCTCATCGAGCACACCTGGGTTGCCTGAAACATCGAAGCACAGGTCGGGCTGAAGCTGCAGATAACTTCAGTTAGAACGATGCACCATAGCACACCGATGAGACAGATGTTCTAGAGCACACTGGGCAATCTGTACAACTAGACCAAGGAGTGAGGCTGATATACTAGAGCACACTGGGGACGCCGATACGCCAGTACGACCCTATGAGGCATATACACCAGATCATGCTGGGGAGGGTGAACAACCAGAGCACCTCGGTGACACTGTTGCAGAGGACCACACTGAGGAAGATGAAGCACTAAATAACACTTGTGGGCTGATCTCCTAGAACACAATACAAAGGCTAACACCTTATACCACAGTGTGCAGGACGATGGACTAGACCAAACTGAGGAAGGATAAAATGGGAATTCTGGACCAGGGGCTAATGCGCAAGAAGGCCGCTATACATACTCTCTTATGGGAGTCTCTCCTTGCGCCTGGGCTAAGGGCTACTGCGCAAGATGGTGGCTATACATAGGCTCTTATAGAGAAACGTAGCACAGGGGTTCGTGAGCAAGAGAGCGGCTATACTTAGTCTCTTATAGAGGAAGCTAGCACGTGGGCACGTGCGCAACTAACGGCTATACATATTCTCTGATCTAGAAAGATGGCACAGGGGAGACATTGGAGAACGGAATAGGGGCTGATCGCAGAATGGAGGCCGCGTACAACTTCCTACTGCTAGGACACCCCACATAAGATGGTTGCTGAACATTTGTGTCTATGGGGTAAATTGAATTAGATGGACCAGGAAAACAACGGGTAACCAGAACACACTGGTGAGGCCGAAGCGCCAGAGGCAAACTGTGATGCCTCTAGAGCAGCCCACACTGGGAAGGCTGATGTACCAAACCACACTCGGGGCGCTGATACACCACAGGGCACTGTGGAGCTGGCAACCCGCAACACACCGGAGGAGCTGCTTGAACATATCTCAATGGGAGCACCGGAGCACATTGGGGACACTGATGATAGAGAGCGCACTGAGGAGGCTCATGGACCAGATCGCACTGATTACACTGATGGAGCAGAGCAGGGTGCTGAAGACGATGCGCCAGAGCAAAAACCTGTGAAGCACATTCACCAGACCATACTGGAAAGGGTATTCAATCAGAGAATACTGGTAACGGTAATGAACGGGACAACGTTGGAAAGGCTCATCGAGCACACCTGGGTTGCCTGAAACATCGAAGCACAGGTCGGGCTGAAGCTGCAGATAACTTCAGTTAGAACGATGCACCATAGCACACCGATGAGACAGATGTTCTAGAGCACACTGGGCAATCTGTACAACTAGACCAAGGAGTGAGGCTGATATACTAGAGCACACTGGGGACGCCGATACGCCAGTACGACCCTATGAGGTAAATGCACCAGATCATGCTGGGGAGGTTGAACAACCAGAGCACCTCGGTGACGCTATTGCTAAGGACCACACTGAGGAAGATGATGCACTAAACAACACTTGTAGGCCGATCTCCTAGAACACAATACAGAGGCTAACACCTTAGACCACAGTGTGGAGGACGATGGACTAGACCAAACTGAGGTAGTATAAAATGGGAAATCTGGACCAGGGACTATTGCGCAAGAAGGCCGCTATACATAGGCTCTTATGGGACTCTCTCCTTGCACCTGGGCTAAGGGCTACTGCGCAAGATTTTGGCTATAAATAGGCTCTTATAGAGAAAGGTAGCACAGGGTTTCGTGACCAAAAGGAAGCTAAGCACGTGGCTCGTGCGCAACATTGCGGCTCTATATAGGCTCTTATGGAGAAAGATGGCACAGGGCAGACATAGGAGATAAAGGGGACCTAATAGGGGCTGTTCGCAGGATGTAGGCCGCGTGCAACTTCCTAGTGCTAAGACACCCCAGACAAGATGGTTGCTGAACATTTGGTTCTATGGGGTAAATTGAATTAGATGGACCAGGAAAACACACGGGTAACCAGAACACACTGGTGAGGCCAAAGCGCCAGGAGCATCTGTGATGCCTCTAGAGTAGCCCACACTGGGAAGGCTGATGTACAAAAACACACTCGGGGCGCTGATACACCACAGGGCACTGTGGAGCTGACACCCCTTAGCAGACCGGAGGAGCTGCTTCAATGGGTACTAATGCACCGGACCGCACTGAGGAGGCTCATGCACCAGATCGCATTGATGACACTGATGGAGCAGAGCAAGTTGCTGTAGACGTTGCGCCAGAGCAAAAACCTGGGAGGCAGGCATATTCACCAGACCATCCTGGGAAGGGTATTCAGGCAGAGCATACAGGTAACGCTAATGCACGAGACAACATTGGGAAGGCTCATCGAGCACACCTGGATAGCCTGAAACACCGAAGCACAGGTCGGGCTGAAGCTGCAGAGAACATCAGTTAGAGCGATGCACCATAGCACACTGGGAAGGGTGAAATACTGAAGGACAAAAGCACACAGATTGAGACAGATGCTCTAGAGCACATTGGGCAATCTGTACCACCAGACCAAAAAGGAAGGCTGATGAACCAGTGCACACTGGTGACGCCGATACGCCAGAACGACCCTTTGACGCCTATGCACCAGATCATGCTGGGGAGGGTGATCATCCAGACAACTTTGTTGACGCTATTGCAGAGGCTCACACTGAGGTAGCTGATGCACCAGATAACCTTTGTGAGGCTGGTCTCCTAGAACACACTACAGAGGCTAACGCCTTATACCACAGTGTGGAGGGCGACGAACGGACGAGACCAAACTGGCGGGGGATATAAATTGAATTCTGGAACAGGGTTAATGCGCATGATGGCCGCTATGCATTCTCTCTTATGGGACTAACTCCTTGCACCTGAAGTACGGGCTACTGCGCATGGTGGTCGCCATACATGGGCTCTTATGGGACTAACGCCTTGCACCTGGGCTAGGGGTTACTGCCCAAGGTGGTGGTTATACATAGACTCTAATGGAGAAAGGTTGCGCGAGATGGTGTCCGCGTGCAACTTCCTAGTGCTAGTACACCCGAGGCTAGATGTTTACTGAATAAAAGTTATATGAGACTAAATCTAAGTATATTGACCGGGTGATAATAGCAGCTCACATTGTATAGCCCATATATAGCCTTCCCAGTGTGGACAGCTCTAAGGGCCTCACAGTTTTGCTCTGGCGCTTCGGCCTCACAAGTGTGTTCTGGTTACGTGTTGTGTTTTCCTAAGGCAGCCTTCTAGTTAAGGTCTATACGGATAGAGTATAGCAGTCGTCACGCATAGCACACTGGTGACGCCGATACACCAGAACGATCCTATGAGGCATATACACTAGATCATGCAGGGGAGGGTGAACAACCAGAGCACCTCGGTGACGCTATTGCAGAGGACCACACTGAGGAAGATGATGCACTAAATAACACTTGGAGGCTGATCTCCTAGATCACAGTACAAAGGCTAACACTTCTGTTTTGGATTTCAGGAAGATCTAACCAATAGTTCATAAGTTGACAATGTGAGCTCCTGAGGCAGCTCCGTAGAGATAGATCTATAAGAACAATGTATCACCATGAGCTTCTGGTCGATCTCCGTAAGTTTAGTCTCATATAACCAACGGTCAGGCACTATACTGCCTCGGGTGTCCTATCACTTGGAAGTTGCACGCGGCCAACATCTCGCGCAACCCCCCCTATGCCGTCTCCTTAATTACTATGTCCTAGTTTTCCCCATAGGAGCCTGTGTATAGCCGCTATCTGCTGAAGCTGCAGAGAACATCAGTTAGAACGATGCACCATAGCACGCAGGGAAGGCTGAAATACTGAAGGACAGTAGGGACGATTACACATACGCACACCGATGAGACAGATGTTCTAGAGCTCACTGGGCAATCTGTACAACTAGACCAAGGAGTGAGGCTGATATACTAGAGCACACTGGGGACGCCGATACGCCAGTACGACCCTATGAGGTAAATGCACCAGATCATGCTGGGGAGGTTGAACAACCAGAGCACCTCGGTGACGCTATTGCTAAGGACCACTCTGAGGAAGATGAAGCACTAAACAACACTTGTAGGCTGATCTCCTAGAACACAATACAGAGGCTAACACCTTAGACTACAGTGTGGAGGACTATGGACTAGACCAAACTGATGAAGGATAAAAAGGAAATCTGGACCAGGGGCTAATGCGCACCTGGGCTAATGGCTACTGCGTATAGCCGCTATCTCTGAAGCTGCAGAGAACATCGGTTAGAACGATGCACCATAGCACACAGGGAAGGCTAAAATACTGAAGGACAGTAGGGACGATTACACATACGCACACCGATGAGACAGATGTTCTAGAGCACACTGGTCTATCTGTGCAACTAGACCAAGGAGTGAGGCTGATATACTAGAGCACCCTGGTGGCGCCGATACGCCAGTACGACCCTATGAGGCATATACACCAGATCATGCTGGGGAGGGTGAACAACCAGAGCACCTCGGTGACACTGTTGCAGAGGACCACACTGAGGAAGATGAAGCACTAAATAACACTTGTGGGCTGATCTCCTAGAACACAATTCAAAAGCTAACACCTTATACCACAGTGTGGAGGACGATGGACTAGACCAAACTGAGGAAGGATAAAATGGGAATTCTGGACCAGGGGCTAATGCGCAAGAAGGCCGCTATACATACTCTCTTATGGGAGTCTCTCCTTGCGCCTGGGCTAAGGGCTACTGCGCAAGATGGTGGCTATACATAGGCTCTTATAGAGAAAGGTAGCACAGGGGTTCGTGAGCAAGAGAGCGGCTATACTTAGTCTCTTATAGAGGAAGCTAGCACGTGGGCACGTGCGCAAGTAACGGCTATACATATTCTCTGATCTAGAAAGATGGCACAGGGGAGACATAGGAG
The DNA here is from genome assembly GCF_040414725.1 of Anabrus simplex. NCBI lineage: Eukaryota > Metazoa > Arthropoda > Insecta > Orthoptera > Tettigoniidae > Anabrus > Anabrus simplex. The sequence continues at coordinate 913,812,065 of NC_090266.1, read as the reverse complement.
AACGGAATAGGGGCTGATCGTAGAATGGAGGCCGCGTGCAACTTCCTACTGCTAGGACACCCCACATAAGATGGTTGCTGAACATTTGTGTCTATGGGGTAAATTGAATTAGATGGACCAGGAAAACAACGGGTAACCATAACACACTGGTGAGGCCGAAGCGCCAGAGGCAAACTGTGATGCCTCTAGAGCAGCCCACACTGGGAAGGCTGATGTACCAAACCACACTCGGGGCGCTGATACACCACAGGGCACTGTGGAGCTGGCACCCCGCAACACACCGGAGGAGCTGCTTGAACATATCTCAATGGGAGCACCGGAGCACATTGGGGACACTGATGATAGAGAGCGCACTGAGGAGGCTCATGGACCAGATCGCACTGATTACACTGATGGAGCAGAGCAGGGTGCTGAAGACGATGCGCCAGAGCAAAAACCTGTGAAGCACATTCACCAGACCATACTGGAAAGGGTATTCAATCAGAGAATACTGGTAACGGTAATGAACGGGACAACATTGGAAAGGCTCATCGAGCACACCTGGGTTGCCTGAAACATCGAAGCACAGGTCGGGCTGAAGCTGCAGATAACTTCAGTTAGAACGATGCACCATAGCACACCGATGAGACAGATGTTCTACAGCACACTGGGCAATCTGTACAACTAGACCAAGGAGTGAGGCTGATATACTAGAGCACACTGGGGACGCCGATACGCCAGTACGACCCTATGAGGCAAATGCACCAGATCATGCTGGGGAGGTTGAACAACCCGAGCACCTCGGTGACGCTATTGCTAAAAAGATGATGCACTAAATAACACTTGTAGGCTGATCTCCTAGAACACAATACAGAGGCTATTACCTTTGACTACAGTGTGGAGGACTATGGACTAGACCAAACTGATGAAGGATAAAATGAGAAATCTGGACCAGGGGCTAATGCGCACCTGGGCTAAGGGCTACTGCGTACAGCCGCTATCTGCTGAAGCTGCAGAGAACATCAGTTAGATCGATGCACCATAGCACACAGGGAAGGCTGAAATACTGAAGGACAGTAGGGACGATTACACATACGCACACCAATGAGACAGATGTTCTAGAGCACACTGGTCTATCTGTGCAACTAGACCAAGGAGTGAGGCTGATATACTAGAGCACACTGGTGGCGCCGATACGCCAGTACGACCCTATGAGGCATATACACCAGATCATGCTGGGGAGGGTGAACAACCAGAGCACCTCGGTGACACTGTTGCAGAGGACCACACTGAGGAAGATGAAGCACTAAATAACACTTGTGGGCTGATCTCCTAGAACACAATACAAAGGCTAACACCTTATACCACAGTGTGCAGGACGATGGACTAGACCAAACTGAGGAAGGATAAAATGGGAATTCTGGACCAGGGGCTAATGCGCAAGAAGGCCGCTATACATACTCTCTTATGGGAGTCTCTCCTTGCGCCTGGGCTAAGGGCTACTGCGCAAGATGGTGGCTATACATAGGCTCTTATAGAGAAACGTAGCACAGGGGTTCGTGAGCAAGAGAGCGGCTATACTTAGTCTCTTATAGAGGAAGCTAGCACGTGGGCACGTGCGCAACTAACGGCTATACATATTCTCTGATCTAGAAAGATGGCACAGGGGAGACATTGGAGAACGGAATAGGGGCTGATCGCAGAATGGAGGCCGCGTACAACTTCCTACTGCTAGGACACCCCACATAAGATGGTTGCTGAACATTTGTGTCTATGGGGTAAATTGAATTAGATGGACCAGGAAAACAACGGGTAACCAGAACACACTGGTGAGGCCGAAGCGCCAGAGGCAAACTGTGATGCCTCTAGAGCAGCCCACACTGGGAAGGCTGATGTACCAAACCACACTCGGGGCGCTGATACACCACAGGGCACTGTGGAGCTGGCAACCCGCAACACACCGGAGGAGCTGCTTGAACATATCTCAATGGGAGCACCGGAGCACATTGGGGACACTGATGATAGAGAGCGCACCGAGGAGGCTCATGGACCAGATCGCACTGATTACACTGATGGAGCAGAGCAGGGTGCTGAAGACTATGCGCCAGAGCAAAAACCTGTGAAGCACATTCACCAGACCATACTGGAAAGGGTATTCAATCAGAGAATACTGGTAACGGTAATGAACGGGACAACGTTGGAAAGGCTCATCGAGCACACCTGGGTTGCCTGAAACATCGAAGCACAGGTCGGGCTGAAGCTGCAGATAACTTCAGTTAGAACGATGCACCATAGCACACCGATGAGACAGATGTTCTAGAGCACACTGGGCAATCTGTACAACTAGACCAAGGAGTGAGGCTGATATACTAGAGCACACTGGGGACGCCGATACGCCAGTACGACCCTATGAGGTAAATGCACCAGATCATGCTGGGGAGGTTGAACAACCAGAGCACCTCGGTGACGCTATTGCTAAGGACCACACTGAGGAAGATGATGCACTAAACAACACTTGTAGGCCGATCTCCTAGAACACAATACAGAGGCTAACACCTTAGACCACAGTGTGGAGGACGATGGACTAGACCAAACTGAGGTAGTATAAAATGGGAAATCTGGACCAGGGACTATTGCGCAAGAAGGCCGCTATACATAGGCTCTTATGGGACTCTCTCCTTGCACCTGGGCTAAGGGCTACTGCGCAAGATTTTGGCTATAAATAGGCTCTTATAGAGAAAGGTAGCACAGGGTTTCGTGACCAAAAGGAAGCTAAGCACGTGGCTCGTGCGCAACATTGCGGCTCTATATAGGCTCTTATGGAGAAAGATGGCACAGGGCAGACATAGGAGATCAAGGGGACCTAATAGGGGCTGTTCGCAGGATGTAGGCCGCGTGCAACTTCCTAGTGCTAAGACACCCCAGACAAGATGGTTGCTGAACATTTGGTTCTATGGGGTAAATTGAATTAGATGGACCAGGAAAACACACGGGTAACCAGAACACACTGGTGAGGCCAAAGCGCCAGGAGCATCTGTGATGCCTCTAGAGTAGCCCACACTGGGAAGGCTGATGTACAAAAACACACTCGGGGCGCTGATACACCACAGGGCACTGTGGAGCTGACACCCCTTAGCAGACCGGAGGAGCTGCTTCAATGGGTACTAATGCACCGGAGCACATTGAGGACACTGATGGGAGAGAGCGCACTGTTGAAGGCGATGCACTATATGACCTTAGGGTGGATAATACACCAGACCGCACTGAGGAGGCTCATGCACCAGATCGCACTGATGACACTGATGGAGCATAGCAGGTTACTGAACATGCGCCAGAGCAAAAACCTGGGAGGCATATTCACATACCATCCTGGGAAGGGTATTCAGGCAGAGCATACAGGTAACGCTAATGCACGAGACAACATTGGGAAGGCTCATCGAGCACACCTGGATAGCCTGAAACACCGAAGCACAGGTCGGGCTGAAGCTGCAGAGAACATCAGTTAGAGCGATGCACCATAGCACACTGGGAAGGGTGAAATACTGAAGGACAAAAGCACACAGATTGAGACAGATGCTCTAGAGCAATCTATACCACCAGACCAAAAAGGAAGGCTGATGAACCAGTGCACACTGGTGACGCCGATACGCCAGAACGACCCTATGACGCCTATACACCAGATCATGCTGGGGAGGGTGATCATCCAGACAACTTTGTTGACGCTATTGCAGAGGCTCACACTGAGGTAGCTGATGCACCAGATAACCTTTGTGAGGCTGGTCTCCTAGAACACACTACAGAGGCTAACGCCTTATACCACAGTGTGGAGGGCGACGAACGGACGAGACCAAACTGGCGGGGGATATAAATTGAATTCTGGAACAGGGTTAATGCGCATGATGGCCGCTATGCATTCTCTCTTATGGGACTAACTCCTTGCACCTGAAGTACGGGCTACTGCGCATGGTGGTCGCCATACATGGGCTCTTATGGGACTAACGCCTTGCACCTGGGCTAGGGGTTACTGCCCAAGGTGGTGGTTATACATAGACTCTAATGGAGAAAGGTTGCGCGAGATGGTGTCCGCGTGCAACTTCCTAGTGCTAGTACACCCGAGGCTAGATGTTTACTGAATAAAGGTTATATGAGACTAAATCTAAGTATATTGACCGGGTGATAATAGCAGCTCACATTGTATAGCCCATATATAGCCTTCCCAGTGTGGACAACTCTACGGGCCTCACAGTTTTGCTCTGGCGCTTCGGCCTCACAAGTGTGTTTTCCTAAGGCATCCTTCTAGTTAAGGTCTATACGGATAGAGTATAGCAGTCGTCACGCATAGCACACTGGTGACGCCGATACACCAGAACGATCCTATGAGGCATATACACTAGATCATGCAGGGGAGGGTGAACAACCAGAGCACCTCGGTGACGCTATTGCAGAGGCTCACACTGAGGTAGCTGATACACCAGATAACCCTTGTGAGGCTGGTCTCCTAGAACACACTACAGAGGCTAACGCCTTATACCACAGTGTGGAGGGCGACGAACGGACGAGACCAAACTGGCGAGGGATATAAATTGAATTCTGGAACAGGGTTAATGCGCATGATGGCCGCTATACATTCTCTCTTATGGGACTAACTCCTTGCACCTGAAGTATGGGCTACTGCGCATGGTGGCCGCTATACATTGGCTCTTATGGGATCAACTCCTTACACCTGGGCTAGGGGCTACTGCCCCAGGTGGTGGTTATACATAGACTCTAATGGAGAAATGTTGCACGAGATGGTGTCTGCATGTAACTTCCTAGTGCTAGACAACCGAGGCTAGATGTTTACTGAACAATGGTTATATGAGACTAAATTTAAGTAGATTGACTTGGAGATAATGGCAGCTCACATTATATAGCCTATATATAGCTTGCGCAGGTGCAAGAAGTTAGTCCCATAAGAGCCCAAGTATAGCGGCCATCTTGCGCATTACCCCCTGTTCCAGAATTCACTTTTTATTCCTCCATAATTTGGCGTAGTCCATTGGCTTCCACACTGTGGTATAAGACGTTAGCCTCTGTAGTGTGTTCTAGGTAATCACCCTCATAAGTGTTATTTAGTGCACCAGCTTCCACAATGTGATCCTCTGCAACAGCGACACCAAGGTGCTGTGGTTTTTCAGCCTCCGCAGCATGATCCAGTGTATAGGTCTCATGGGGTCGTTCTGTTGTTCTCTGCAGCTTCAGCCCGACTGTGCTTCGGTGTTTCAGTGCACTGTGGTCTATCAGGTCCCCGAATGTCAGCTGGTACATTAGCCTTCCCAGTGTGGACAGCTCTACGGGCCTCACAGTTTTGCTCTGTTGCTTCGGCCTCACCAGTGTGTTCTGGTTACGTGTTGTGTATTCCTGAGGCAGCCTTCTAGTTAAGGTCTAGAGGAATAGAGTATAGCAGTCGTCACGCATAGCACACTCGTGACGCCGATACGCCAGAACGATCCTATGAGGCATATACACTAGATCATGCAGGAGATGGTGAACAACCAGAGCACCTCGGTGACGCTATTGCAGAGGACAACACTGAGGAAGAAGATGCACTAAATAACACTTGTAGGCTGATCTGCTAGAACAAAGTACAAAGGCTAACACTTCTGTTCTGGAATATCAGGATGATCAAACCAATAATTCATAAGTAGACAATGTGAGCTCCTGATGAGCTTCTGGTCAATCTCCGTAATTTTAGTCTCATGTAACCAAAGGTGCCTCGGTGTCCTATCACTTGGAAATTGCACGCGGCCACCATCTCGCGCAACCCCCCATATGATGTCTCAATAAATACTATGTGCTAGTTTTCCCCATAGGAGCTTGCGTATAGCCGCTATATGCTGAAACTGCAGAGAACATCAGTTATAACGATGCACCATAGCACGCAGGGAAGGCTGAAATACTGAAGGACAGTAGGGACGATTACACATACGCACACCGATGAGACAGATGTTCTAGAGCACACTGGTCTATCTGTGCAACTAGACCAAGGAGTGAGGCTGATATACTAGAGCACACTGTTTTGGAATTTCAGGATGATCAAAGCAATAGTTCATAGGTTCACAATGTGAGCTCCTGAGGCAGCTCCGTAGAGATAGATCTATAAGAACAATGTATCACCATGAGCTTCTGGTCCATCTCCGTAATTTTAGTCTCATATAACCAAAGGTCAGGCACTATACTGCCTCGGGTGTCCTATCACTTGGAAATTGCACGCGGCCAGCACCTGGCGCAACCGCCCCTATGCCGTCTCCTTAAATACTATGTGCTAGTGTTCCCCATAGGAGCCTATGTATAGCCGCTATCTCTGAAGCTGCAGAGAACATCAGTTAGAACGATGCACCATAGCACACAGGGAAGGCTGAAATACTGAAGGACAGTAGGGACGATTACTTATACGCACACCGATGAGACAGATGTTCTAGAGCACACTGGTCTATCTGTGCAACTAGACCAAGGAGTGAGGCTGATATACTAGAGCACACTGGTGGCGCCGATACGCCAGTACGACCCCATGAGGCATATACACCAGATCATGCTGGGGAGGGTGGACAACCAGAGCACCTCGGTGACACTGTTGCAGAGGACCTCACTGAGGAAGATGAAGCACTAAATAACACTTGTGTGCTGATCTCCTAGAACACAATACAAAGGCTAACACCTTATACCACAGTGTGGAGGACGATGGACTAGACCAAACTGAGGAAGGATAAAATGGGAATTCTGGACCAGGAGCTAATGCGCAAGAAGGCCGCTATACATACTCTCTTATGGGAGTCTCTCCTTGCGCCTGGGCTAAGGGCTATTGCGCAAGATGGTGGCTATACATAGGCTCTTATAGAGAAACGTAGCACAGGGGTTCGTGAGCAAGAGAGCGGCTATACTTAGTCTCTTATAGAGGAAGCTAGCACGTGAGCACGTGCGCAACTAACGGCTATACATATTCTCTGATCTAGAACGATGGCACAGGGGAGACATAGGAGAACGGAATAGGGGCTGATCGCAGAATGGAGGCCGCGTGCAACTTCCTACTGCTAGGACACCCCACATAAGATGGTTGCTGAACATTTGTGTCTATGGGGTAAATTGAATTAGATGGACCAGGAAAACAACGGGTAACCATAACACACTGGTGAGGCCGAAGCGCCAGAGGCAAACTGTGATGCCTCTAGAGCAGCCCACACTGGGAAGGCTGATGTACCAAACCACACTCGGGGCGCTGATACACCACAGGGCACTGTGGAGCTGGCACCCCGCAACACACCGGAGGAGCTGCTTGAACATATCTCAATGGGAGCACCGGAGCACATTGGGGACACTGATGATAGAGAGCGCACTGAGGAGGCTCATGGACCAGATCGCACTGATTACACTGATGGAGCAGAGCAGGGTGCTGAAGACGATGCGCCAGAGCAAAAACCTGTGAAGCACATTCACCAGACCATACTGGAAAGGGTATTCAATCAGAGAATACTGGTAACGGTAATGAACGGGACAACATTGGAAAGGCTCATCGAGCACACCTGGGTTAACTGAAACATCGAAGCACAGGTCGGGCTGAAGCTGCAGATAACTTCAGTTAGAACGATGCACCATAGCACACCGATGAGACAGATGTTCTACAGCACACTGGGCAATCTGTACAACTAGACCAAGGAGTGAGGCTGATATACTAGAGCACACTGGGGACGCCGATACGCCAGTACGACCCTATGAGGTAAATGCACCAGATCATGCTGGGGAGGTGGAACAACCAGAGCACCTCGGTGACGCTATTGCAGAGGACCACGCTGAGGAAGATGATGCACTAAATAACACTTGTAGGCTGATCTCCTAGAACACAATACAGAGGCTAACACCTTAGACCACAGTGTGGAGGACGATGGACTAGACCAAACTGAGGTAGTATAAAATGGGAAATCTGGACCAGGGGCTATTGCGCAAGAAGGCCGCTATACATAGGCTCTTATGGGACTCTCTCCTTGCACCTGGGCTAAGGGCTACTGCGCAAGATTTTGGCTATAAATAGGCTCTTATAGAGAAAGGTAGCACAGGGTTTCGTGGCCAAAAGGAAGCTAAGCACGTGGCTCGTGCGCAACATTGCGGCTGTATATAGGCTCTTATGGAGAAAGATGGCACAGGGCAGACATAGGAGATAAAGGGGACCTAATAGGGGCTGATCGCAGGATGTAGGCCGCGTGCAACTTCCTGGTGCTAAGACACCCCAGACAAGATGGTTGCTGAACATTTGGTTCTATGGGGTAAATTGAATTAGATGGACCAGGAAAACACACGGGTAACCAGAACACACTGGTGAGGCCAAAGCGCCAGGAGCATCTGTGATGCCTCTAGAGTAGCCCACACTGGGAAGGCTGATGTACAAAAACACACTCGGGGCGCTGATACACCACAGGGCACTGTGGAGCTGACACCCCTTAGCAGACCGGAGGAGCTGCTTGACCATAGTTCAATGGGTACTAATGCACCGGAGCACATTGAGGAAACTGATGGGAGAGAGCGCACTGTTGAAGGCGATGCACTATATGACCTTAGGGTGGATAATACACCAGACCACACTGAGGAGGCTCATGCACCAGATCGCACTGATGACACTGATGGAGCAGAGCAAGTTGCTGAAGACGTTGCGCCAGAGCAAAAACCTGGGAGGCAGGCATATTCACCAGACCATCCTGGGAAGGGTATTCAGGCAGAGCATACAGGTAACGCTAATGCACGAGACAACATTGGGAAGGCTCATCGAGCACACCTGGGTAGCCTGAAACACCGAAGCACAGGTCGGGCTGAAGCTGCAGAGAACATCAGTTAGAGCGATGCACCATAGCACACTGGGAAGGGTGAAATACTGAAGGACAAAAGCACACAGATTGAGACAGATGCTCTAGAGCACATTGGCAATCTGTACCACCAGACCAAAATGGAAGGCTGATGAACCAGTGCACACTGGTGACGCCGATACGCCAGAACGACCCTATGACGCCTATACACCAGATCATGCTGGGGAGGGTGATCATCCAGACAACTTTGTTGACGCTATTGCAGAGGCTCACACTGAGGTAGCTGATGCACCAGATAACCCTTGTGAGGCTGGTCTCCTAGAACACACTACAGAGGCTAACGCCTTATACCACAGTGTGGAGGGCGACGAACGGACGAGACCAAACTGGCGAGGGATATAAATTGAATTCTGGAACAGGGTTAATGCGCATGATGGCCGCTATACATTCTCTCTTATGGGACTAACTCCTTGCACCTGAAGTATGGGCTACTGCGCATGGTGGCCGCTATACATTGGCTCTTATGGGATCAACTCCTTACACCTGGGCTAGGGGCTACTGCCCCAGGTGGTGGTTATACATAGACTCTAATGGAGAAATGTTGCACGAGATGGTGTCTGCATGTAACTTCCTAGTGCTAGACAACCGAGGCTAGATGTTTACTGAACAATGGTTATATGAGACTAAATTTAAGTAGATTGATTTGGAGATAATGGCGCTCACATTATCACTCACGATGCGCCAGAGCAAAAACCTGTGAAGCACATTCACCAGACCATACTGGAAAGGGTATTCAATCAGAGAATACTGGTAACGGTAATGAACGGGACAACGTTGGAAAGGCTCATCGAGCACACCTGGGTTGCCTGAAACATCGAAGCACAGGTCGGGCTGAAGCTGCAGATAACTTCAGTTAGAACGATGCACCATAGCACACCGATGAGACAGATGTTCTAGAGCACACTGGGCAATCTGTACAACTAGACCAAGGAGTGAGGCTGATATACTAGAGCACACTGGGGACGCCGATACGCCAGTACGACCCTATGAGGCATATACACCAGATCATGCTGGGGAGGGTGAACAACCAGAGCACCTCGGTGACACTGTTGCAGAGGACCACACTGAGGAAGATGAAGCACTAAATAACACTTGTGGGCTGATCTCCTAGAACACAATACAAAGGCTAACACCTTATACCACAGTGTGCAGGACGATGGACTAGACCAAACTGAGGAAGGATAAAATGGGAATTCTGGACCAGGGGCTAATGCGCAAGAAGGCCGCTATACATACTCTCTTATGGGAGTCTCTCCTTGCGCCTGGGCTAAGGGCTACTGCGCAAGATGGTGGCTATACATAGGCTCTTATAGAGAAACGTAGCACAGGGGTTCGTGAGCAAGAGAGCGGCTATACTTAGTCTCTTATAGAGGAAGCTAGCACGTGGGCACGTGCGCAACTAACGGCTATACATATTCTCTGATCTAGAAAGATGGCACAGGGGAGACATTGGAGAACGGAATAGGGGCTGATCGCAGAATGGAGGCCGCGTACAACTTCCTACTGCTAGGACACCCCACATAAGATGGTTGCTGAACATTTGTGTCTATGGGGTAAATTGAATTAGATGGACCAGGAAAACAACGGGTAACCAGAACACACTGGTGAGGCCGAAGCGCCAGAGGCAAACTGTGATGCCTCTAGAGCAGCCCACACTGGGAAGGCTGATGTACCAAACCACACTCGGGGCGCTGATACACCACAGGGCACTGTGGAGCTGGCAACCCGCAACACACCGGAGGAGCTGCTTGAACATATCTCAATGGGAGCACCGGAGCACATTGGGGACACTGATGATAGAGAGCGCACTGAGGAGGCTCATGGACCAGATCGCACTGATTACACTGATGGAGCAGAGCAGGGTGCTGAAGACGATGCGCCAGAGCAAAAACCTGTGAAGCACATTCACCAGACCATACTGGAAAGGGTATTCAATCAGAGAATACTGGTAACGGTAATGAACGGGACAACGTTGGAAAGGCTCATCGAGCACACCTGGGTTGCCTGAAACATCGAAGCACAGGTCGGGCTGAAGCTGCAGATAACTTCAGTTAGAACGATGCACCATAGCACACCGATGAGACAGATGTTCTAGAGCACACTGGGCAATCTGTACAACTAGACCAAGGAGTGAGGCTGATATACTAGAGCACACTGGGGACGCCGATACGCCAGTACGACCCTATGAGGTAAATGCACCAGATCATGCTGGGGAGGTTGAACAACCAGAGCACCTCGGTGACGCTATTGCTAAGGACCACACTGAGGAAGATGATGCACTAAACAACACTTGTAGGCCGATCTCCTAGAACACAATACAGAGGCTAACACCTTAGACCACAGTGTGGAGGACGATGGACTAGACCAAACTGAGGTAGTATAAAATGGGAAATCTGGACCAGGGACTATTGCGCAAGAAGGCCGCTATACATAGGCTCTTATGGGACTCTCTCCTTGCACCTGGGCTAAGGGCTACTGCGCAAGATTTTGGCTATAAATAGGCTCTTATAGAGAAAGGTAGCACAGGGTTTCGTGACCAAAAGGAAGCTAAGCACGTGGCTCGTGCGCAACATTGCGGCTCTATATAGGCTCTTATGGAGAAAGATGGCACAGGGCAGACATAGGAGATAAAGGGGACCTAATAGGGGCTGTTCGCAGGATGTAGGCCGCGTGCAACTTCCTAGTGCTAAGACACCCCAGACAAGATGGTTGCTGAACATTTGGTTCTATGGGGTAAATTGAATTAGATGGACCAGGAAAACACACGGGTAACCAGAACACACTGGTGAGGCCAAAGCGCCAGGAGCATCTGTGATGCCTCTAGAGTAGCCCACACTGGGAAGGCTGATGTACAAAAACACACTCGGGGCGCTGATACACCACAGGGCACTGTGGAGCTGACACCCCTTAGCAGACCGGAGGAGCTGCTTCAATGGGTACTAATGCACCGGACCGCACTGAGGAGGCTCATGCACCAGATCGCATTGATGACACTGATGGAGCAGAGCAAGTTGCTGTAGACGTTGCGCCAGAGCAAAAACCTGGGAGGCAGGCATATTCACCAGACCATCCTGGGAAGGGTATTCAGGCAGAGCATACAGGTAACGCTAATGCACGAGACAACATTGGGAAGGCTCATCGAGCACACCTGGATAGCCTGAAACACCGAAGCACAGGTCGGGCTGAAGCTGCAGAGAACATCAGTTAGAGCGATGCACCATAGCACACTGGGAAGGGTGAAATACTGAAGGACAAAAGCACACAGATTGAGACAGATGCTCTAGAGCACATTGGGCAATCTGTACCACCAGACCAAAAAGGAAGGCTGATGAACCAGTGCACACTGGTGACGCCGATACGCCAGAACGACCCTTTGACGCCTATGCACCAGATCATGCTGGGGAGGGTGATCATCCAGACAACTTTGTTGACGCTATTGCAGAGGCTCACACTGAGGTAGCTGATGCACCAGATAACCTTTGTGAGGCTGGTCTCCTAGAACACACTACAGAGGCTAACGCCTTATACCACAGTGTGGAGGGCGACGAACGGACGAGACCAAACTGGCGGGGGATATAAATTGAATTCTGGAACAGGGTTAATGCGCATGATGGCCGCTATGCATTCTCTCTTATGGGACTAACTCCTTGCACCTGAAGTACGGGCTACTGCGCATGGTGGTCGCCATACATGGGCTCTTATGGGACTAACGCCTTGCACCTGGGCTAGGGGTTACTGCCCAAGGTGGTGGTTATACATAGACTCTAATGGAGAAAGGTTGCGCGAGATGGTGTCCGCGTGCAACTTCCTAGTGCTAGTACACCCGAGGCTAGATGTTTACTGAATAAAAGTTATATGAGACTAAATCTAAGTATATTGACCGGGTGATAATAGCAGCTCACATTGTATAGCCCATATATAGCCTTCCCAGTGTGGACAGCTCTAAGGGCCTCACAGTTTTGCTCTGGCGCTTCGGCCTCACAAGTGTGTTCTGGTTACGTGTTGTGTTTTCCTAAGGCAGCCTTCTAGTTAAGGTCTATACGGATAGAGTATAGCAGTCGTCACGCATAGCACACTGGTGACGCCGATACACCAGAACGATCCTATGAGGCATATACACTAGATCATGCAGGGGAGGGTGAACAACCAGAGCACCTCGGTGACGCTATTGCAGAGGACCACACTGAGGAAGATGATGCACTAAATAACACTTGGAGGCTGATCTCCTAGATCACAGTACAAAGGCTAACACTTCTGTTTTGGATTTCAGGAAGATCTAACCAATAGTTCATAAGTTGACAATGTGAGCTCCTGAGGCAGCTCCGTAGAGATAGATCTATAAGAACAATGTATCACCATGAGCTTCTGGTCGATCTCCGTAAGTTTAGTCTCATATAACCAACGGTCAGGCACTATACTGCCTCGGGTGTCCTATCACTTGGAAGTTGCACGCGGCCAACATCTCGCGCAACCCCCCCTATGCCGTCTCCTTAATTACTATGTCCTAGTTTTCCCCATAGGAGCCTGTGTATAGCCGCTATCTGCTGAAGCTGCAGAGAACATCAGTTAGAACGATGCACCATAGCACGCAGGGAAGGCTGAAATACTGAAGGACAGTAGGGACGATTACACATACGCACACCGATGAGACAGATGTTCTAGAGCTCACTGGGCAATCTGTACAACTAGACCAAGGAGTGAGGCTGATATACTAGAGCACACTGGGGACGCCGATACGCCAGTACGACCCTATGAGGTAAATGCACCAGATCATGCTGGGGAGGTTGAACAACCAGAGCACCTCGGTGACGCTATTGCTAAGGACCACTCTGAGGAAGATGAAGCACTAAACAACACTTGTAGGCTGATCTCCTAGAACACAATACAGAGGCTAACACCTTAGACTACAGTGTGGAGGACTATGGACTAGACCAAACTGATGAAGGATAAAAAGGAAATCTGGACCAGGGGCTAATGCGCACCTGGGCTAATGGCTACTGCGTATAGCCGCTATCTCTGAAGCTGCAGAGAACATCGGTTAGAACGATGCACCATAGCACACAGGGAAGGCTAAAATACTGAAGGACAGTAGGGACGATTACACATACGCACACCGATGAGACAGATGTTCTAGAGCACACTGGTCTATCTGTGCAACTAGACCAAGGAGTGAGGCTGATATACTAGAGCACCCTGGTGGCGCCGATACGCCAGTACGACCCTATGAGGCATATACACCAGATCATGCTGGGGAGGGTGAACAACCAGAGCACCTCGGTGACACTGTTGCAGAGGACCACACTGAGGAAGATGAAGCACTAAATAACACTTGTGGGCTGATCTCCTAGAACACAATTCAAAAGCTAACACCTTATACCACAGTGTGGAGGACGATGGACTAGACCAAACTGAGGAAGGATAAAATGGGAATTCTGGACCAGGGGCTAATGCGCAAGAAGGCCGCTATACATACTCTCTTATGGGAGTCTCTCCTTGCGCCTGGGCTAAGGGCTACTGCGCAAGATGGTGGCTATACATAGGCTCTTATAGAGAAAGGTAGCACAGGGGTTCGTGAGCAAGAGAGCGGCTATACTTAGTCTCTTATAGAGGAAGCTAGCACGTGGGCACGTGCGCAAGTAACGGCTATACATATTCTCTGATCTAGAAAGATGGCACAGGGGAGACATAGGAGAACGGAATAGGGGCTGATCGTAGAATGGAGGCCGCGTGCAACTTCCTACTGCTAGGACACCCCACATAAGATGGTTGCTGAACATTTGTGTCTATGGGGTAAATTGAATTAGATGGACCAGGAAAACAACGGGTAACCATAACACACTGGTGAGGCCGAAGCGCCAGAGGCAAACTGTGATGCCTCTAGAGCAGCCCACACTGGGAAGGCTGATGTACCAAACCACACTCGGGGCGCTGATACACCACAGGGCACTGTGGAGCTGGCACCCCGCAACACACCGGAGGAGCTGCTTGAACATATCTCAATGGGAGCACCGGAGCACATTGGGGACACTGATGATAGAGAGCGCACTGAGGAGGCTCATGGACCAGATCGCACTGATTACACTGATGGAGCAGAGCAGGGTGCTGAAGACGATGCGCCAGAGCAAAAACCTGTGAAGCACATTCACCAGACCATACTGGAAAGGGTATTCAATCAGAGAATACTGGTAACGGTAATGAACGGGACAACATTGGAAAGGCTCATCGAGCACACCTGGGTTGCCTGAAACATCGAAGCACAGGTCGGGCTGAAGCTGCAGATAACTTCAGTTAGAACGATGCACCATAGCACACCGATGAGACAGATGTTCTACAGCACACTGGGCAATCTGTACAACTAGACCAAGGAGTGAGGCTGATATACTAGAGCACACTGGGGACGCCGATACGCCAGTACGACCCTATGAGGCAAATGCACCAGATCATGCTGGGGAGGTTGAACAACCCGAGCACCTCGGTGACGCTATTGCTAAAAAGATGATGCACTAAATAACACTTGTAGGCTGATCTCCTAGAACACAATACAGAGGCTATTACCTTTGACTACAGTGTGGAGGACTATGGACTAGACCAAACTGATGAAGGATAAAATGAGAAATCTGGACCAGGGGCTAATGCGCACCTGGGCTAAGGGCTACTGCGTACAGCCGCTATCTGCTGAAGCTGCAGAGAACATCAGTTAGATCGATGCACCATAGCACACAGGGAAGGCTGAAATACTGAAGGACAGTAGGGACGATTACACATACGCACACCAATGAGACAGATGTTCTAGAGCACACTGGTCTATCTGTGCAACTAGACCAAGGAGTGAGGCTGATATACTAGAGCACACTGGTGGCGCCGATACGCCAGTACGACCCTATGAGGCATATACACCAGATCATGCTGGGGAGGGTGAACAACCAGAGCACCTCGGTGACACTGTTGCAGAGGACCACACTGAGGAAGATGAAGCACTAAATAACACTTGTGGGCTGATCTCCTAGAACACAATACAAAGGCTAACACCTTATACCACAGTGTGCAGGACGATGGACTAGACCAAACTGAGGAAGGATAAAATGGGAATTCTGGACCAGGGGCTAATGCGCAAGAAGGCCGCTATACATACTCTCTTATGGGAGTCTCTCCTTGCGCCTGGGCTAAGGGCTACTGCGCAAGATGGTGGCTATACATAGGCTCTTATAGAGAAACGTAGCACAGGGGTTCGTGAGCAAGAGAGCGGCTATACTTAGTCTCTTATAGAGGAAGCTAGCACGTGGGCACGTGCGCAACTAACGGCTATACATATTCTCTGATCTAGAAAGATGGCACAGGGGAGACATTGGAGAACGGAATAGGGGCTGATCGCAGAATGGAGGCCGCGTACAACTTCCTACTGCTAGGACACCCCACATAAGATGGTTGCTGAACATTTGTGTCTATGGGGTAAATTGAATTAGATGGACCAGGAAAACAACGGGTAACCAGAACACACTGGTGAGGCCGAAGCGCCAGAGGCAAACTGTGATGCCTCTAGAGCAGCCCACACTGGGAAGGCTGATGTACCAAACCACACTCGGGGCGCTGATACACCACAGGGCACTGTGGAGCTGGCAACCCGCAACACACCGGAGGAGCTGCTTGAACATATCTCAATGGGAGCACCGGAGCACATTGGGGACACTGATGATAGAGAGCGCACCGAGGAGGCTCATGGACCAGATCGCACTGATTACACTGATGGAGCAGAGCAGGGTGCTGAAGACTATGCGCCAGAGCAAAAACCTGTGAAGCACATTCACCAGACCATACTGGAAAGGGTATTCAATCAGAGAATACTGGTAACGGTAATGAACGGGACAACGTTGGAAAGGCTCATCGAGCACACCTGGGTTGCCTGAAACATCGAAGCACAGGTCGGGCTGAAGCTGCAGATAACTTCAGTTAGAACGATGCACCATAGCACACCGATGAGACAGATGTTCTAGAGCACACTGGGCAATCTGTACAACTAGACCAAGGAGTGAGGCTGATATACTAGAGCACACTGGGGACGCCGATACGCCAGTACGACCCTATGAGGTAAATGCACCAGATCATGCTGGGGAGGTTGAACAACCAGAGCACCTCGGTGACGCTATTGCTAAGGACCACACTGAGGAAGATGATGCACTAAACAACACTTGTAGGCCGATCTCCTAGAACACAATACAGAGGCTAACACCTTAGACCACAGTGTGGAGGACGATGGACTAGACCAAACTGAGGTAGTATAAAATGGGAAATCTGGACCAGGGACTATTGCGCAAGAAGGCCGCTATACATAGGCTCTTATGGGACTCTCTCCTTGCACCTGGGCTAAGGGCTACTGCGCAAGATTTTGGCTATAAATAGGCTCTTATAGAGAAAGGTAGCACAGGGTTTCGTGACCAAAAGGAAGCTAAGCACGTGGCTCGTGCGCAACATTGCGGCTCTATATAGGCTCTTATGGAGAAAGATGGCACAGGGCAGACATAGGAGATCAAGGGGACCTAATAGGGGCTGTTCGCAGGATGTAGGCCGCGTGCAACTTCCTAGTGCTAAGACACCCCAGACAAGATGGTTGCTGAACATTTGGTTCTATGGGGTAAATTGAATTAGATGGACCAGGAAAACACACGGGTAACCAGAACACACTGGTGAGGCCAAAGCGCCAGGAGCATCTGTGATGCCTCTAGAGTAGCCCACACTGGGAAGGCTGATGTACAAAAACACACTCGGGGCGCTGATACACCACAGGGCACTGTGGAGCTGACACCCCTTAGCAGACCGGAGGAGCTGCTTCAATGGGTACTAATGCACCGGAGCACATTGAGGACACTGATGGGAGAGAGCGCACTGTTGAAGGCGATGCACTATATGACCTTAGGGTGGATAATACACCAGACCGCACTGAGGAGGCTCATGCACCAGATCGCACTGATGACACTGATGGAGCATAGCAGGTTACTGAACATGCGCCAGAGCAAAAACCTGGGAGGCATATTCACATACCATCCTGGGAAGGGTATTCAGGCAGAGCATACAGGTAACGCTAATGCACGAGACAACATTGGGAAGGCTCATCGAGCACAACTGGATAGCCTGAAACACCGAAGCACAGGTCGGGCTGAAGCTGCAGAGAACATCAGTTAGAGCGATGCACCATAGCACACTGGGAAGGGTGAAATACTGAAGGACAAAAGCACACAGATTGAGACAGATGCTCTAGAGCAATCTATACCACCAGACCAAAAAGGAAGGCTGATGAACCAGTGCACACTGGTGACGCCGATACGCCAGAACGACCCTATGACGCCTATACACCAGATCATGCTGGGGAGGGTGATCATCCAGACAACTTTGTTGACGCTATTGCAGAGGCTCACACTGAGGTAGCTGATGCACCAGATAACCTTTGTGAGGCTGGTCTCCTAGAACACACTACAGAGGCTAACGCCTTATACCACAGTGTGGAGGGCGACGAACGGACGAGACCAAACTGGCGGGGGATATAAATTGAATTCTGGAACAGGGTTAATGCGCATGATGGCCGCTATGCATTCTCTCTTATGGGACTAACTCCTTGCACCTGAAGTACGGGCTACTGCGCATGGTGGTCGCCATACATGGGCTCTTATGGGACTAACGCCTTCCACCTGGGCTAGGGGTTACTGCCCAAGGTGGTGGTTATACATAGACTCTAATGGAGAAAGGTTGCGCGAGATGGTGTCCGCGTGCAACTTCCTAGTGCTAGTACACCCGAGGCTAGATGTTTACTGAATAAAGGTTATATGAGACTAAATCTAAGTATATTGACCGGGTGATAATAGCAGCTCACATTGTATAGCCCATATATAGCCTTCCCAGTGTGGACAACTCTACGGGCCTCACAGTTTTGCTCTGGCGCTTCGGCCTCACAAGTGTGTTTTCCTAAGGCATCCTTCTAGTTAAGGTCTATACGGATAGAGTATAGCAGTCGTCACGCATAGCACACTGGTGACGCCGATACACCAGAACGATCCTATGCGGCATATACACTAGATCATGCAGGGGAGGGTGAACAACCAGAGCACCTCGGTGACGCTATTGCAGAGGACCACACTGAGGAAGATGATGCACTAAATAACACTTGGAGGCTGATCTCCTAGATCACAGTACAAAGGCTAACACTTCTGTTTTGGATTTCAGGAAGATCTAACCAATAGTTCATAAGTTGACAATGTGGAGCTCCTGAGGCAGCTCCGCAGAGATAGATCTATAAGAACAATGTATCACCATGAGCTTCTGGTCCATCTCCGTAATTTTAGTCTCATATAACCAAACTATACTGCCTCGGGTGTCCTATCACTTGGAAGTTGCACGCGGCCAGCAACTCGCGCAACCGCCCCTATGCCGTCTTCTTAATTACTATGTCCTAGTTTTCCCCATAGGAGCCTGTGTATAGCCGCTATCTGCTGAAGCTGCAGAGAACATCAGTTAGAACGATGCACCATAGCACGCAGGGAAGGCTGAAATACTGAAGGACAGTAGGGACGACACACATACGCACACCGATGAGACAGATGTTCTAGAGCACACTGGGCAATCTGTACAACTTGACCAAGGATTGAGGCTGATATACTAGAGCACACTGGGGACGCCGATACGCCAGTACGACCCTATGATCATATACACCAGATCATGCTGGGGAGGTTGAACAACCAGAGCACCTTGGTGACGCTATTGCAGAGGACCACGCTGAGGAAGATGATGCACTAAATAACACTTGTAGGCTGATCTCCTAGAACACAATACCTTAGACCACAGTGTGGAGGACGATGGACTAGACAAAACTGAGGTAGGATAAAATGGGAAATCTGGACCAGGGGCTTTGCGCAAGAAGGCGCCAGTACATAGGCTCTTATGGGACTCTCTCCTTGCACCTGGGCTAAGGGCTACTGCGCAAGATTTTGGCTATAAATAGGCTCTTATAGAGAAAGGTAGCACAGGGTTTCGTGACCAAAAGGAAGCTAAGCACGTGGCTCGTGCGCAACATTGCGGCTGTATATAGGCTCTTATGGAGAAAGATGGCACAGGGCAGACATAGGAGATAAAGGGGACCTAATAGGGGCTGTTCGCAGGATGTAGGCCGCGTGCAACTTCCTAGTGCTAAGACACCCCAGACAAGATGGTTGCTGAACATTTGGTTCTATGGGGTAAATTGAATTAGATGGACCAGGAAAACACACGGGTAACCAGAACACACTGGTGAGGCCAAAGCGCCAGGAGCATCTGTGATGCCTCTAGAGTAGCCCACACTGGGAAGGCCGATGTACAAAAACACACTCGGGGCGCTGATACACCACAGGGCACTGTGGAGCTGACACCCCTTAGCAGACCGGAGGAGCTGCTTGACCATAGCTCAATGGGTGCTTATACACCGGAGCACATTGGGGACACTGATGGGAGAGAGCGCACTGTTGAAGGCGATGCACTATATTACCTTAGGGTGGTTAATACACCAGACCGCACTGAGGAGGCTCATGCACCAGATCGCACTGATGACACTGATGGAGCATAGCAGGTTACTGAACATGCGCCAGAGCAAAAACCTGGGAGGCATATTCACATACCATCCTGGGAAGGGTATTCAGGCAGAGCATACAGGTAACGCTAATGCACGAGACAACATTGGGAAGGCTCATCGAGCACACCTGGATAGCCTGAAACACCGAAGCACAGGTCGGGCTGAAGCTGCAGAGAACATCAGTTAGAGCGATGCACCATAGCACACTGGGAAGGGTGAAATACTGAAGGACAAAAGCACACAGATTGAGACAGATGCTCTAGAGCAATCTATACCACCAGACCAAAAAGGAAGGCTGATGAACCAGTGCACACTGGTGACGCCGATACGCCAGAACGACCCTATGACGCCTATACACCAGATCATGCTGGGGAGGGTGATCATCCAGACAACTTTGTTGACGCTATTGCAGAGGCTCACACTGAGGTAGCTGATGCACCAGATAACCCTTGTGAGGCTGGTCTCCTAGAACACACTACAGAGACTAACGCCTTATACCACAGTGTGGAGGGCGACGAACGGACGAGACCAAACTGGCGAGGGATATAAATTGAATTCTGGAACAGGGTTAATGCGCATGATGGCCGCTATACATTCTCTCTTATGGGACTAACTCCTTGCACCTGAAGTATGGGCTACTGCGCATGGTGGCCGCTATACATTGGCTCTTATGGGATCAACTCTTACACCTGGGCTAGGGGCTACTGCCCCAGGTGGTGGTTATACATAGACTCTAATGGAGAAATGTTGCACGAGATGGTGTCTGCATGTAACTTCCTAGTGCTAGACAACCGAGGCTAGATGTTTACTGAACAATGGTTATATGAGACTAAATTTAAGTAGATTGACTTGGAGATAATGGCGCTCACATTATATAGCCTATATATAGCTTGCGCAGTAGCCCCAAGCCCAGGTGCAAGAAGTTAGTCCCATCTTGCGAATTACCCCCTGTTCCAGAATTCACTTTTTATCCCTCCAAAATTTGGCGTAGTCCATTGGCTTCCACACTGTGGTATAAGACGTTAGCCTCTGTAGTGTGTTCTAGGTAATCAGCCTCATAAGTGTTATTTAGTGCATCAGCTTCCACAATGTGATCCTCTGCAACAGCGACACCAAGGTGCTGTGGTTGTTCAGCCTCCGCAGCATGATCCAGTGTATAGGTCTCATGGGGTCGTTCTGTTGTTTTCTGCAGCTTCAGCCCGACTGTGCTTCGGTGTTTCAGTGCACTGTGGTCTATCAGGTCCCCGAATGTCAGCTGGTACATTAGCCATCCCAGTCTGGACAGCTCTACGGGCCTCACAGTTTTGCTCTGTTGCTTCGGCCTCACCAGTGTGTTCTGGTTACGTGTTGTGTATTCCTGAGGCAGCCTTCTAGTTAAGGTCTAGAGGAATAGAGTATAGCAGTCGTCACGCATAGCACACTCGTGACGCCGATACGCCAGAACGATCCTATGAGGCATATACACTAGATCATGCAGGAGATGGTGAACAACCAGAGCACCTCGGTGACGCTATTGCAGAGGACAACACTGAGGAAGAAGATGCACTAAATAACACTTGTAGCCTGATCTGCTAGAACAAAGTACAAAGGCTAACACTTCTGTTCTGGAATATCAGGATGATCAAACCAATAATTCATAAGTAGACAATGTGAGCTCCTGATGAGCTTCAGGTCAATCTCCTTAATTTTAATCTCATGTAACCAAAGGTGCCTCGGTGTCCTATCACTTGGAAATTGCACGCGGCCACCATCTCGCGCAACCCCCCATATGATGTCTCAATAAATACTATGTGCTAGTTTTCCCCATAGGAGCCTGCGTATAGCCGCTATATGCTGAAACTGCAGAGAACATCAGTTATAACGATGCACCATAGCACGCAGGGAAGGCTGAAATACTGAAGGACAGTAGGGACGATTACACATACGCACACCGATGAGACAGATGTTCTACAGCACACTGGGCAATCTGTACAACTAGACCAAGGAGTGAGGCTGATATACTAGAGCACACTGGGGACGCCGATACGCCAGTACGACCCTATGAGGCAAATGCACCAGATCATGCTGGGGAGGTTGAACAACCCGAGCACCTCGGTGACGCTATTGCTAAGGAAGATGATGCACTAAATAACACTTGTAGGCTGATCTCCTAGAACACAATACAGAGGCTATTACCTTAGACTACAGTGTGGAGGACTATGGACTAGACCAAACTGATGAAGGATAAAATGAGAAATCTGGACCAGGGGCTAATGCGCACCTGGGCTAAGGGCTACTGCGTATAGCCGCTATCTGCTGAAGCTGCAGAGAACATCAGTTAGATCGATGCACCATAGCACACAGGGAAGGCTGAAATACTGAAGGACAGTAGGGACGATTACACATACGCACACCAATGAGACAGATGTTCTAGAGCACACTGGTCTATCTGTGCAACTAGACCAAGGAGTGAGGCTGATATACTAGAGCACACTGGTGGCACCGATACGCCAGTACGACCCTATGAGGCATATACACCAGATCATGCTGGGGAGGGTGAACAACCAGAGCACCTCGGTGACACTGTTGCAGAGGACCACACTGAGGAAGATGAAGCACTAAATAACACTTGTGGGCTGATCTCCTAGAACACAATACAAAGGCTAACACCTTATACCACAGTGTGCAGGACGATGGACTAGACCAAACTGAGGAAGGATAAAATGGGAATTCTGGACCAGGGGCTAATGCGCAAGAAGGCCGCTATACATACTCTCTTATGGGAGTCTCTCCTTGCGCCTGGGCTAAGGGCTACTGCGCAAGATGGTGGCTATACATAGGCTCTTATAGAGAAAGGTAGCACAGGGGTTCGTGAGCAAGAGAGCGGCTATACTTAGTCTCTTATGGAGGAAGCTAGCACGTGGGCACGTGCGCAACTAACGGCTATACATATTCTCTGATCTAGAAAGATGGCACAGGGGAGACATAGGAGAACGGAATAGGGGCTGATCGCAGAATGGAGGCCGCGTGCAACTTCCTACTGCTAGGACACCCCACATAAGATGGTTGCTGAACATTTTGTGTCTATGGGGTAAATTGAATTAGATGGACCAGGAAAACAACGGGTAACCAGAACACACTGGTGAGGCCGAAGCGCCAGAGGCAAACTGTGATGCCTCTAGAGCAGCCCACACTGGGAAGGCTGATGTACCAAACCACACTCGGGGCGCTGATACACCACAGGGCACTGTGGAGCTGGCAACCCGCAACACACCGGAGGAGCTGCTTGAACATATCTCAATGGGAGCACCGGAGCACATTGGGGACACTGATGATAGAGAGCGCACTGAGGAGGCTCATGGACCAGATCGCACTGATTACACTGATGGAGCAGAGCAGGGTGCTGAAGACGATGCGCCAGAGCAAAAACCTGTGAAGCACATTCACCAGACCATACTGGAAAGGGTATTCAATCAGAGAATACTGGTAACGGTAATGAACGGGACAACGTTGGAAAGGCTCATCGAGCACACCTGGGTTGCCTGAAACATCGAAGCACAGGTCGGGCTGAAGCTGCAGATAACTTCAGTTAGAACGATGCACCATAGCGCACCGATGAGACAGATGTTCTAGAGCACACTGGGCAATCTGTACAACTAGACCAAGGAGTGAGGCTGATATACTAGAGCACACTGGGGACGCCGATACGCCAGTACGACCCTATGAGGTAAATGCACCAGATCATGCTGGGGAGGTTGAACAACCAGAGCAGCTCGGTGACGCTATTGCTAAGGACCACACTGAGGAAGATGATGCACTAAACAACACTTGTAGGCCGATCTCCGAGAACACAATACTGAGTCTAACACCTTAGACTACAGTGTGGAGGACTATGTACTAGACCAAACTGATGAAAGATAAAAAGGAAATCTGGACCAGTGGCTAATGCGCACCTGGGCTAATGGCTACTGCGTATAGCCGCTATCTGCTGAAGCTGCAGAGAACATCAGTTAGAACGATGCACCATAGCACACAGGGAAGGCTGAAATACTGAAGGACAGTAGGGTCGATTACACATACGCACACCGATGAGACAGATGTTCTGGAGCACACTGGGCAACCTGTACAACTAGACCAAGGAGTGAGGCTGATTTACCAGAGCACACTGGGGACGCCGATACGCCAGTACGACCCTATGAGGCATATACACCAGATCATGCTGGGGAGGGTGAACAACCAGAGCACCTCGGTGACGCTATTGCAGAGGACCACGCTGAGGAATATGATGCACTAAATAGCACTAGTAGGCTGATCTCCTAGAACACAATACAGAGGCTAACACCTTAGACCACAGTGTGAAGGACGATGGACTAGACCAAACTGAGGTAGTATAAAATGGGAAATCTGGACCAGGGGCTATTGCGCAAGAAGGCTCTTATGGGAATCTCTCCTTGCACCTGGCCTAAGGGCTACTGCGCAAGATTTTGGCTATAAATAGGCTCTTATAGAGAAAGGTAGCACAGGGTTTCGTAACCAAAAGGAAGCTAAGCACGTGGCTCGTGCGCAACATTGCGGCTGTATATAGGCTCTTATGGAGAAAGATGGCACAGGGCAGACATAGGAGATCAAGGGGACCTAATAGGGGCTGTTCGCAGGATGTAGGCCGCGTGCAACTTCCTAGTGCTAAGACACCCCAGACAAGATGGTTGCTGAACATTTGGTTCTATGGGGTAAATTCAATTAGATGGACCAGGAAAACACACGGGTAACCAGAACACACTGGTGAGGCCAAAGCGCCAGGAGCATCTGTGATGCCTCTAGAGTAGCCCACACTGGGAAGGCTGATGTACAAAAACACACTCGGGGCGCTGATACACCACAGGGCACTGTGGAGCTGACACCCCTTAGCAGACCGGAGGAGCTGCTTCAATGGGTACTAATGCACCGGAGCACATTGAGGACACTGATGGGAGAGAGCGCACTGTTGAAGGCGATGCACTATATGACCTTAGGGTGGATAATACACCAGACCGCACTGAGGAGGCTCATGCACCAGATCGCACTGATGACACTGATGGAGCAGAGCAAGTTGCTGAAGACGTTGCGCCAGAGCAAAAACCTGGGAGGCAGGCATATTCACCAGACCATCCTGGGAAGGGTATTCAGGCAGAGCATACAGGTAACGCTAATGCACGAGACAACATTGGGAAGGCTCATCGAGCACACCTGGGTAGCCTGAAACACCGAAGCACAGGTCGGGCTGAAGCTGCAGAGAACATCAGTTAGAGCGATGCACCATAGCACACTGGGAAGGGTGAAATACTGAAGGACAAAAGCACACAGATTGAGACAGATGCTCTAGAGCACATTGGGCAATCTGTACCACCAGATCAAAAGGAAGGCTGATGAACCAAGGCACACTGGTGACGCCGATACGCCAGAACGACCCTATGACGCCTATACACCAGATAATGCTGGGGAGGGTGATCATCCAGACAACTTTGTTGACGCTATTGCAGAGGCTCACACTGAGGTAGCTGATGCACCAGATAACCTTTGTGAGGCTGGTCTCCTAGAACACACTACAGAGGCTAACGCCTTATACCACAGTGTGGAGGGCGACGAACGGACGAGACCAAACTGGCGGGGGATATAAATTGAATTCTGGAACAGGGTTAATGCGCATGATGGCCGCTATGCATTCTCTCTTATGGGACTAACTCCTTGCACCTGAAGTACGGGCTACTGCGCATGGTGGTCGCCATACATGGGCTCTTATGGGACTAACGCCTTCCACCTGGGCTAGGGGTTACTGCCCAAGGTGGTGGTTATACATAGACTCTAATGGAGAAAGGTTGCGCGAGATGGTGTCCGCGTGCAACTTCCTAGTGCTAGTACACCCGAGGCTAGATGTTTACTGAATAAAGGTTATATGAGACTAAATCTAAGTATATTGACCGGGTGATAATAGCAGCTCACATTGTATAGCCCATATATAGCCTTCCCAGTGTGGACAACTCTACGGGCCTCACAGTTTTGCTCTGGCGCTTCGGCCTCACAAGTGTGTTTTCCTAAGGCATCCTTCTAGTTAAGGTCTATACGGATAGAGTATAGCAGTCGTCACGCATAGCACACTGGTGACGCCGATACACCAGAACGATCCTATGAGGCATATACACTAGATCATGCAGGGGAGGGTGAACAACCAGAGCACCTCGGTGACGCTATTGCAGAGGACCACACTGAGGAAGATGATGCACTAAATAACACTTGGAGGCTGATCTCCTAGATCACAGTACAAAGGCTAACACTTCTGTTTTGGATTTCAGGAAGATCTAACCAATAGTTCATAAGTTGACAATGTGGAGCTCCTGAGGCAGCTCCGCAGAGATAGATCTATAAGAACAATGTATCACCATGAGCTTCTGGTCCATCTCCGTAATTTTAGTCTCATATAACCAAACTATACTGCCTCGGGTGTCCTATCACTTGGAAGTTGCACGCGGCCAGCAACTCGCGCAACCGCCCCTATGCCGTCTTCTTAATTACTATGTCCTAGTTTTCCCCATAGGAGCCTGTGTATAGCCGCTATCTGCTGAAGCTGCAGAGAACATCAGTTAGAACGATGCACCATAGCACGCAGGGAAGGCTGAAATACTGAAGGACAGTAGGGACGACACACATACGCACACCGATGAGACAGATGTTCTAGAGCACACTGGGCAATCTGTACAACTTGACCAAGGATTGAGGCTGATATACTAGAGCACACTGGGGACGCCGATACGCCAGTACGACCCTATGATCATATACACCAGATCATGCTGGGGAGGTTGAACAACCAGAGCACCTTGGTGACGCTATTGCAGAGGACCACGCTGAGGAAGATGATGCACTAAATAACACTTGTAGGCTGATCTCCTAGAACACAATACCTTAGACCACAGTGTGGAGGACGATGGACTAGACAAAACTGAGGTAGGATAAAATGGGAAATCTGGACCAGGGGCTTTGCGCAAGAAGGCGCCAGTACATAGGCTCTTATGGGACTCTCTCCTTGCACCTGGGCTAAGGGCTACTGCGCAAGATTTTGGCTATAAATAGGCTCTTATAGAGAAAGGTAGCACAGGGTTTCGTGACCAAAAGGAAGCTAAGCACGTGGCTCGTGCGCAACATTGCGGCTGTATATAGGCTCTTATGGAGAAAGATGGCACAGGGCAGACATAGGAGATAAAGGGGACCTAATAGGGGCTGTTCGCAGGATGTAGGCCGCGTGCAACTTCCTAGTGCTAAGACACCCCAGACAAGATGGTTGCTGAACATTTGGTTCTATGGGGTAAATTGAATTAGATGGACCAGGAAAACACACGGGTAACCAGAACACACTGGTGAGGCCAAAGCGCCAGGAGCATCTGTGATGCCTCTAGAGTAGCCCACACTGGGAAGGCCGATGTACAAAAACACACTCGGGGCGCTGATACACCACAGGGCACTGTGGAGCTGACACCCCTTAGCAGACCGGAGGAGCTGCTTGACCATAGCTCAATGGGTGCTTATACACCGGAGCACATTGGGGACACTGATGGGAGAGAGCGCACTGTTGAAGGCGATGCACTATATTACCTTAGGGTGGTTAATACACCAGACCGCACTGAGGAGGCTCATGCACCAGATCGCACTGATGACACTGATGGAGCATAGCAGGTTACTGAACATGCGCCAGAGCAAAAACCTGGGAGGCATATTCACATACCATCCTGGGAAGGGTATTCAGGCAGAGCATACAGGTAACGCTAATGCACGAGACAACATTGGGAAGGCTCATCGAGCACACCTGGATAGCCTGAAACACCGAAGCACAGGTCGGGCTGAAGCTGCAGAGAACATCAGTTAGAGCGATGCACCATAGCACACTGGGAAGGGTGAAATACTGAAGGACAAAAGCACACAGATTGAGACAGATGCTCTAGAGCAATCTATACCACCAGACCAAAAAGGAAGGCTGATGAACCAGTGCACACTGGTGACGCCGATACGCCAGAACGACCCTATGACGCCTATACACCAGATCATGCTGGGGAGGGTGATCATCCAGACAACTTTGTTGACGCTATTGCAGAGGCTCACACTGAGGTAGCTGATGCACCAGATAACCCTTGTGAGGCTGGTCTCCTAGAACACACTACAGAGACTAACGCCTTATACCACAGTGTGGAGGGCGACGAACGGACGAGACCAAACTGGCGAGGGATATAAATTGAATTCTGGAACAGGGTTAATGCGCATGATGGCCGCTATACATTCTCTCTTATGGGACTAACTCCTTGCACCTGAAGTATGGGCTACTGCGCATGGTGGCCGCTATACATTGGCTCTTATGGGATCAACTCTTACACCTGGGCTAGGGGCTACTGCCCCAGGTGGTGGTTATACATAGACTCTAATGGAGAAATGTTGCACGAGATGGTGTCTGCATGTAACTTCCTAGTGCTAGACAACCGAGGCTAGATGTTTACTGAACAATGGTTATATGAGACTAAATTTAAGTAGATTGACTTGGAGATAATGGCGCTCACATTATATAGCCTATATATAGCTTGCGCAGTAGCCCCAAGCCCAGGTGCAAGAAGTTAGTCCCATAAGAGCCCAAGTATAGCGGCCATCTTGCGAATTACCCCCTGTTCCAGAATTCACTTTTTATCCCTCCAAAATTTGGCGTAGTCCATTGGCTTCCACACTGTGGTATAAGACGTTAGCCTCTGTAGTGTGTTCTAGGTAATCAGCCTCATAAGTGTTATTTAGTGCATCAGCTTCCACAATGTGATCCTCTGCAACAGCGACACCAAGGTGCTGTGGTTGTTCAGCCTCCGCAGCATGATCCAGTGTATAGGTCTCATGGGGTCGTTCTGTTGTTTTCTGCAGCTTCAGCCCGACTGTGCTTCGGTGTTTCAGTGCACTGTGGTCTATCAGGTCCCCGAATGTCAGCTGGTACATTAGCCATCCCAGTCTGGACAGCTCTACGGGCCTCACAGTTTTGCTCTGTTGCTTCGGCCTCACCAGTGTATTCTGGTTACGTGTTGTGTATTCCTGAGGCAGCCTTCTAGTTAAGGTCTAGAGGAATAGAGTATAGCAGTCGTCACGCATAGCACACTCGTGACGCCGATACGCCAGAACGATCCTATGAGGCATATACACTAGATCATGCAGGAGATGGTGAACAACCAGAGCACCTCGGTGACGCTATTGCAGAGGACAACACTGAGGAAGAAGATGCACTAAATAACACTTGTAGCCTGATCTGCTAGAACAAAGTACAAAGGCTAACACTTCTGTTCTGGAATATCAGGATGATCAAACCAATAATTCATAAGTAGACAATGTGAGCTCCTGATGAGCTTCAGGTCAATCTCCTTAATTTTAATCTCATGTAACCAAAGGTGCCTCGGTGTCCTATCACTTGGAAATTGCACGCGGCCACCATCTCGCGCAACCCCCCATATGATGTCTCAATAAATACTATGTGCTAGTTTTCCCCATAGGAGCCTGCGTATAGCCGCTATATGCTGAAACTGCAGAGAACATCAGTTATAACGATGCACCATAGCACGCAGGGAAGGCTGAAATACTGAAGGACAGTAGGGACGATTACACATACGCACACCGATGAGACAGATGTTCTACAGCACACTGGGCAATCTGTACAACTAGACCAAGGAGTGAGGCTGATATACTAGAGCACACTGGGGACGCCGATACGCCAGTACGACCCTATGAGGCAAATGCACCAGATCATGCTGGGGAGGTTGAACAACCCGAGCACCTCGGTGACGCTATTGCTAAGGAAGATGATGCACTAAATAACACTTGTAGGCTGATCTCCTAGAACACAATACAGAGGCTATTACCTTAGACTACAGTGTGGAGGACTATGGACTAGACCAAACTGATGAAGGATAAAATGAGAAATCTGGACCAGGGGCTAATGCGCACCTGGGCTAAGGGCTACTGCGTATAGCCGCTATCTGCTGAAGCTGCAGAGAACATCAGTTAGATCGATGCACCATAGCACACAGGGAAGGCTGAAATACTGAAGGACAGTAGGGACGATTACACATACGCACACCAATGAGACAGATGTTCTAGAGCACACTGGTCTATCTGTGCAACTAGACCAAGGAGTGAGGCTGATATACTAGAGCACACTGGTGGCACCGATACGCCAGTACGACCCTATGAGGCATATACACCAGATCATGCTGGGGAGGGTGAACAACCAGAGCACCTCGGTGACACTGTTGCAGAGGACCACACTGAGGAAGATGAAGCACTAAATAACACTTGTGGGCTGATCTCCTAGAACACAATACAAAGGCTAACACCTTATACCACAGTGTGCAGGACGATGGACTAGACCAAACTGAGGAAGGATAAAATGGGAATTCTGGACCAGGGGCTAATGCGCAAGAAGGCCGCTATACATACTCTCTTATGGGAGTCTCTCCTTGCGCCTGGGCTAGGCTCTTATAGAGAAAGGTAGCACAGGGGTTCGTGAGCAAGAGAGCGGCTATACTTAGTCTCTTATGGAGGAAGCTAGCACGTGGGCACGTGCGCAACTAACGGCTATACATATTCTCTGATCTAGAAAGATGGCACAGGGGAGACATAGGAGAACGGAATAGGGGCTGATCGCAGAATGGAGGCCGCGTGCAACTTCCTACTGCTAGGACACCCCACATAAGATGGTTGCTGAACATTTGTGTCTATGGGGTAAATTGAATTAGATGGACCAGGAAAACAACGGGTAACCAGAACACACTGGTGAGGCCGAAGCGCCAGAGGCAAACTGTGATGCCTCTAGAGCAGCCCACACTGGGAAGGCTGATGTACCAAACCACACTCGGGGCGCTGATACACCACAGGGCACTGTGGAGCTGGCAACCCGCAACACACCGGAGGAGCTGCTTGAACATATCTCAATGGGAGCACCGGAGCACATTGGGGACACTGATGATAGAGAGCGCACTGAGGAGGCTCATGGACCAGATCGCACTGATTACACTGATGGAGCAGAGCAGGGTGCTGAAGACGATGCGCCAGAGCAAAAACCTGTGAAGCACATTCACCAGACCATACTGGAAAGGGTATTCAATCAGAGAATACTGGTAACGGTAATGAACGGGACAACGTTGGAAAGGCTCATCGAGCACACCTGGGTTGCCTGAAACATCGAAGCACAGGTCGGGCTGAAGCTGCAGATAACTTCAGTTAGAACGATGCACCATAGCGCACCGATGAGACAGATGTTCTAGAGCACACTGGGCAATCTGTACAACTAGACCAAGGAGTGAGGCTGATATACTAGAGCACACTGGGGACGCCGATACGCCAGTACGACCCTATGAGGTAAATGCACCAGATCATGCTGGGGAGGTTGAACAACCAGAGCAGCTCGGTGACGCTATTGCTAAGGACCACACTGAGGAAGATGATGCACTAAACAACACTTGTAGGCCGATCTCCGAGAACACAATACTGAGTCTAACACCTTAGACTACAGTGTGGAGGACTATGTACTAGACCAAACTGATGAAAGATAAAAAGGAAATCTGGACCAGTGGCTAATGCGCACCTGGGCTAATGGCTACTGCGTATAGCCGCTATCTGCTGAAGCTGCAGAGAACATCAGTTAGAACGATGCACCATAGCACACAGGGAAGGCTGAAATACTGAAGGACAGTAGGGTCGATTACACATACGCACACCGATGAGACAGATGTTCTGGAGCACACTGGGCAACCTGTACAACTAGACCAAGGAGTGAGGCTGATTTACCAGAGCACACTGGGGACGCCGATACGCCAGTACGACCCTATGAGGCATATACACCAGATCATGCTGGGGAGGGTGAACAACCAGAGCACCTCGGTGACGCTATTGCAGAGGACCACGCTGAGGAATATGATGCACTAAATAGCACTAGTAGGCTGATCTCCTAGAACACAATACAGAGGCTAACACCTTAGACCACAGTGTGAAGGACGATGGACTAGACCAAACTGAGGTAGTATAAAATGGGAAATCTGGACCAGGGGCTATTGCGCAAGAAGGCTCTTATGGGAATCTCTCCTTGCACCTGGCCTAAGGGCTACTGCGCAAGATTTTGGCTATAAATAGGCTCTTATAGAGAAAGGTAGCACAGGGTTTCGTAACCAAAAGGAAGCTAAGCACGTGGCTCGTGCGCAACATTGCGGCTGTATATAGGCTCTTATGGAGAAAGATGGCACAGGGCAGACATAGGAGATCAAGGGGACCTAATAGGGGCTGTTCGCAGGATGTAGGCCGCGTGCAACTTCCTAGTGCTAAGACACCCCAGACAAGATGGTTGCTGAACATTTGGTTCTATGGGGTAAATTCAATTAGATGGACCAGGAAAACACACGGGTAACCAGAACACACTGGTGAGGCCAAAGCGCCAGGAGCATCTGTGATGCCTCTAGAGTAGCCCACACTGGGAAGGCTGATGTACAAAAACACACTCGGGGCGCTGATACACCACAGGGCACTGTGGAGCTGACACCCCTTAGCAGACCGGAGGAGCTGCTTCAATGGGTACTAATGCACCGGAGCACATTGAGGACACTGATGGGAGAGAGCGCACTGTTGAAGGCGATGCACTATATGACCTTAGGGTGGATAATACACCAGACCGCACTGAGGAGGCTCATGCACCAGATCGCACTGATGACACTGATGGAGCAGAGCAAGTTGCTGAAGACGTTGCGCCAGAGCAAAAACCTGGGAGGCAGGCATATTCACCAGACCATCCTGGGAAGGGTATTCAGGCAGAGCATACAGGTAACGCTAATGCACGAGACAACATTGGGAAGGCTCATCGAGCACACCTGGGTAGCCTGAAACACCGAAGCACAGGTCGGGCTGAAGCTGCAGAGAACATCAGTTAGAGCGATGCACCATAGCACACTGGGAAGGGTGAAATACTGAAGGACAAAAGCACACAGATTGAGACAGATGCTCTAGAGCACATTGGGCAATCTGTACCACCAGATCAAAAGGAAGGCTGATGAACCAAGGCACACTGGTGACGCCGATACGCCAGAACGACCCTATGACGCCTATACACCAGATAATGCTGGGGAGGGTGATCATCCAGACAACTTTGTTGACGCTATTGCAGAGGCTCACACTGAGGTAGCTGATGCACCAGATAACCTTTGTGAGGCTGGTCTCCTAGAACACACTACAGAGGCTAACGCCTTATACCACAGTGTGGAGGGCGACGAACGGACGAGACCAAACTGGCGGGGGATATAAATTGAATTCTGGAACAGAGTTAATGCGCATGATGGCCGCTATGCATTCTCTCTTATGGGACTAACTCCTTGCACCTGAAGTACGGGCTACTGCGCATGGTGGTCCCCATACATGGGCTCTTATGGGACTAACGCCTTGCACCTGGGCTAGGGGTTACTGCCC
The DNA here is from genome assembly GCF_040414725.1 of Anabrus simplex. Taxonomy (NCBI): domain Eukaryota; kingdom Metazoa; phylum Arthropoda; class Insecta; order Orthoptera; family Tettigoniidae; genus Anabrus; species Anabrus simplex. The sequence continues at coordinate 913,778,132 of NC_090266.1, read as the reverse complement.
AAGGTGGTGGTTATACATAGACTCTAATGGAGAAAGGTTGCGCGAGATGGTGTCCGCGTGCAACTTCCTAGTGCTAGTACACCCGAGGCTAGATGTTTACTGAATAAAGGTTATATGAGACTAAATCTAAGTATATTGACCGGGTGATAATAGCAGCTCACATTGTATAGCCCATATATAGCCTTCCCAGTGTGGACAGCTCTACGGGCCTCACAGTTTTGCTCTGGCGCTTCGGCCTCACAAGTGTGTTCTGGTTACGTGTTGTGTTTTCCTAAGGCAGCCTTCTAGTTAAGGTCTATACGGATAGAGTATAGCAGTCGTCACGCATAGCACACTGGTGACGCCGATACACCAGAACGATCCTATGAGGCATATACACTAGATCATGCAGGGGAGGGTGAACAACCAGAGCACCTCGGTGACGCTATTGCAGAGGACCACACTGAGGAAGATGATGCACTAAATAACACTTGGAGGCTAATCTCCTAGATCACAGTACAAAGGCTAACATTTCTGTTTTGGATTTCAGGAAGATCTAACCAATAGTTCATGTGAGCTCCTGAGGCAGCTCCGTAGAGATAGATCTATAAGAACAATGTATCACCATGAGCTTCTGGTCGATCTCCGTAAGTTTAGTCTCATATAACCAACGGTCAGGCACTATACTGCCTCGGGTGTCCTATCACTTGGAAGTTGCACGCGGCCAACATCTCGCGCAACCGCCCCTATGCCGTCTCCTTAATTACTATGTCCTTGTTTTCCCCATAGGAGCCTGTGTATAGCCGCTATCTGCTGAAGCTGCAGAGAACATCAGTTAGAACGATGCACCATAGCACGCAGGGAAGGCTGAAATACTGAAGGACAGTAGGGACGATTACACATACGCACACCGATGAGACAGATGTTCTAGAGCACACTGGGCAATCTGTACAACTAGACCAAGGAGTGAGGCTGATTTACGAGAGCACACTGGGGACGCCGATACGCCAGTACGACCCTATGAGGCATATACACCAGATCATGCTGGGGTGGGTGAACAACCAGAGCACCTCGGTGACGCTATTGCAGAGGACCACGCTGAGGAAGATGATGCACTAAATAACACTTGTAGGCTGATCTCCTAGAACACAATACCTTAGACCACAGTGTGGAGGACGATGGACTAGACCAAACTGAGGTAGGATAAAATGGGAAATCTGGACCAGGGGCTATTGCGCAAGAAGGCCGCTATACATAGGCTCTTATGGGACTCTCTCCTTGCACCTGGGCTAAGGGCTACTGCGCAAGATTTTGGCTATAAATAGGCTCTTATAGAGAAAGGTAGCACAGGGTTTCGTGACCAAAAGGAAGCTAAGCACGTGGCTCGTGCGCAACATTGCGGCTGTATGTAGGCTCTTATGGAGAAAGGTGGCACAGGGCAGACATAGGAGATAAAGGGGACCTAATAGGGGCTGATCGCAGGATGTAGGCCGCGTGCAACTTCCTAGTGCAAAGACACCCCAGACAAGATGGTTGCTGAACATTTGGTTCTTGGGGTAAATTGAATTAGATGGACCAGGAAAACACACGGGTAACCAGAACACACTGGTGAGGCCAAAGCGCCAGGAGCATCTGTGATGCCTCTAGAGTAGCCCACACTGGGAAGCTGATGTACAAAAACACACTCGGGGCGCTGATACACCACAGGGCACTGTGAAGCTGACACCCCTTAGCAGACCGGACGAGCTGCTTGACCATAGTTCAATGGGTACTAATGCACCGGAGCACATTGAGGACACTGGTGGGAGAGAGCGCACTGTTGAAGGCGATGCCCTATATGACCTTAGGGTGGATAATACACCAGACCGCACTGAGGAGGCTCATGCACCAGATCGCACTGATGACACTGATGGAGCAGAGCAAGTTGCTGAAACGTTGTGCCAGAGCAAAAACCTGGGAGGCATATTCACCAGACCATCCTGGGAAGGGTATTCAGGCAGAGCATACAGGTAACGCTAATGCACGAGACAACATTGGGAAGGCTCATCGAGCACACCTGGGTAGCCTGAAACACCGAAGCACAGGTCGGGCTAAAGCTGCAGAGAACATCAGTTAGAGCGATGCACCATAGCACACTGGGAAGGGTGAAATACTGAAGGACAAAAGCACACAGATTGAGACAGATGCTCTAGAGCACATTGGGCAATCTGTACCACCAGACCAAAAAGGAAGGCTGATGATCAGTGCACACTGGTGACGCCGATACGCCAGAACGACCCTATGACGCCTATACACCAGATCATGCTGGGGAGGGTGATCATCCAGACAACTTTGTTGACGCTATTGCAGAGGCTCACACTGAGGTAGCTGATGCACCAGATAACCCTTGTGAGGCTGGTCTCCTAGAACACACTACAGAGACTAACGCCTTATACCACAGTGTGGAGGGCGACGAACGGACGAGACCAAACTGGCGAGGGATATAAATTGAATTCTGGAACAGGGTTAATGCGCATGATGGCCGCTATACATTCTCTCTTATGGGACTAACTCCTTGCACCTGAAGTATGGGCTACTGCGCATGGTGGCCGCTATACATTGGCTCTTATGGGATCAACTCTTACACCTGGGCTAGGGGCTACTGCCCCAGGTGGTGGTTATACATAGACTCTATTGGAGAAATGTTGCACGAGATGGTGTCTGCATGTAACTTCCTAGTGCTAGACAACCGAGGCTAGATGTTTACTGAACAATGGTTATATGAGACTAAATTTAAGTAGATTGACTTGGAGATAATGGCGCTCACATTATATAGCCTATATATAGCTTGCGCAGTAGCCCAAAGCCCAGGTGCAAGAAGTTAGTCCCATAAGAGCCCAAGTATAGCGGCCATCTTGCGAATTACCCCCTGTTCCAGAATTCACTTTTTATCCCTCCAAAATTTGGCGTAGTCCATTGGCTTCCACACTGTGGTATAAGACGTTAGCCTCTGTAGTGTGTTCTAGGTAATCAGCCACATAAGTGTTATTTAGTGCATCAGCTTCCACAATGTGATCCTCTGCAACAGCGACACCAAGGTGCTGTGGTTGTTCAGCCTCCGCAGCATGATCCAGTGTATAGGTCTCATGGGGTCGTTCTGTTGTTCTCTGCAGCTTCAGCCCGACTGTGCTTCGGTGTTTCAGTGCACTGTGGTCTATCAGGTCCCCGAATGTCAGCTGGTACATTAGCCATCCCAGTCTGGACAGCTCTACGGGCCTCACAGTTTTGCTCTGTTGCTTCGGCCTCACCAGTGTGTTCTGGTTACGTGTTGTGTATTCCTGAGGCAGCCTTCTAGTTAAGGTCTAGAGGAATAGAGTATAGCAGTCGAAACGCATAGCACACTCGTGACGCCGATACGCCCGAACGATCCTATGAGGCATATACACTAGATCATGCAGGAGATGGTGAACAACCAGAGCACCTCGGTGACGCTATTGCAGAGGACAACACTGAGGAAGAAGATGCACTACATAACACTTGTAGCCTGATCTGCTAGAACAAAGTACAAAGGCTAACACTTCTGTTCTGGAATATCAGGATGATCAAACCAATAATTCATAAGTAGACAATGTGAGCTCCTGATGAGCTTCTGGTCAATCTCCTTAATTTTAGTCTCATGTAACCAAAGGTGCCTCGGTGTCCTATCACATGGAAATTGCACGCGGCCACCATCTCGCGCAACCCCCCATATGATGTCTCAATAAATACTATGTGCTAGTTTTCCCCATAGGAGCCTGCGTATAGCCGCTATATGCTGAAACTGCAGAGAACATCAGTTATAACGATGCACCATAGCACGCAGGGAAGGCTGAAATACTGAAGGACAGTAGGGACGATTACACATACGCACACCGATGAGACAGATGTTCTACAGCACACTGGGCAATCTGTACAACTAGACCAAGGAGTGAGGCTGATATACTAGAGCACACTGGTGGCACCGATACGCCAGTACGACCCTATGAGGCATATACACCAGATCATGCTGGGGAGGGTGAACAACCAGAGCACCTCGGTGACACTGTTGCAGAGGACCACACTGAGGAAGATGAAGCACTAAATAACACTTGTGGGCTGATCTCCTAGAACACAATACAAAGGCTAACACCTTATACCACAGTGTGCAGGACGATGGACTGAGGAAGGATAAAATGGGAATTCTGGACCAGGGGCTAATGCGCAAGAAGGCCGCTATACATACTCTATTATGGGAGTCTCTCCTTGCGCCTGGGCTAAGGGCTACTGCGCAAGATGGTGGCTATACATAGGCTCTTATAGAGAAACGTAGCACAGGGGTTCGTGAGCAAGAGAGCGGCTATACTTAGTCTCTTATAGAGGAAGCTAGCACGTGGGCACGTGCGCAACTAACGGCTATACATATTCTCTGATCTAGAAAGATGGCACAGGGGAGACATAGGAGAACGGAATAGGGGCTGATCGCAGAATGGAGGCCGCGTGCAACTTCCCTACTGCTAGGACACCCCACATAAGATGGTTGCTGAACATTTGTGTCTATGGGGTAAATTGAATTAGATGGACCAGGAAAACAACGGGTAACCAGAACACACTGGTGAGGCCGAAGCGCCAGAGGCAAACTGTGATGCCTCTAGAGCAGCCCACACTGGGAAAGCTGATGTACCAAACCACACTCGGGGCGCTGATACACCACAGGGCACTGTGGAGCTGGCAACCCCCAACACACCGGAGGAGCTGCTTGAACATATCTCAATGGGAGCACCGGAGCACATTGGGGACACTGATGATAGAGAGCGCACTGAGGAGGCTCATGGACCAGATCGCACTGATTACACTGATGGAGCAGAGCAGGGTGCTGAAGACGATGCGCCAGAGCAAAAACCTGTGAAGCACATTCACCAGACCATACTGGAAAGGGTATTCAATCAGAGAATACTGGTAACGGTAATGAACGGGACAACGTTGGAAAGGCTCATCGAGCACACCTGGGTTGCCTGAAACATCGAAGCACAGGTCGGGCTGAAGCTGCAGATAACTTCAGTTAGAACGATGCACCATAGCACACCGATGAGACAGATGTTCTAGAGCACACTGGGCAATCTGTACAACTAGACCAAGGAGTGAGGCTGATATACTAGAGCACACTGGGGACGCCGATACGCCAGTACGACCCTATGAGGTAAATGCACCAGATCATGCTGGGGAGGTTGAACAACCAGAGCACCTCGGTGACGCTATTGCTAAGGACCACACTGAGGAAGATGATGCACTAAACAACACTTGTAGGCCGATCTCCTAGAACACAATACAGAGTCTAACACCTTAGACTACAGTGTGGAGGACTATGTACTAGACCAAACTGATGAAGGATAAAAAGGAAATCTGGACCAGTGGCTAATGCGCACCTGGGCTAATGGCTACTGCGTATAGCCGCTATCTGCTGAAGCTGCAGAGAACATCAGTTAGAACGATGCACCATAGCACACAGGGAAGGCTGAAATACTGAAGGACAGTAGGGTCGATTACACATACGCACACCGATGAGACAGATGTTCTGGAGCACACTGGGCAACCTGTACAACTAGACCAAGGAGTGAGGCTGATTTACCAGAGCACACTGGGGACGCCGATACGCCAGTACGACCCTATGAGGCATATACACCAGATCATGCTGGGGAGGGTGAACAACCAGAGCACCTCGGTGACGCTGTTGCAGAGGACCACGCTGAGGAAGATGATGCACTAAATAGCACTTGTAGGCTGATCTCCTAGAACACAATACAGAGGCTAACACCTTAGACCACAGTGTGGAGGACGATGGACTAGACCAAACTGAGGTAGTATAAAATGGGAAATCTGGACCAGGGGCTATTGCGCAAGAAGGCCGCTATACATAGGCTCTTATGGGACTCTCTCCTTGCACCTGGGCTAAGGGCTACTGCGCAAGATTTTGGCTATAAATAGGCTCTTATAGAGAAAGGTAGCACAGGGTTTCGTGACCAAAAGGAAGCTAAGCACGTGGCTCGTGCGCAACATTGCGGCTGTATATAGGCTCTTATGGAGAAAGATGGCACAGGGCAGACATAGGAGATAAAGGGGACCTAATAGGGGCTGTTCGCAGGATGTAGGCCGCGTGCAACTTCCTAGTGCTAAGACACCCCATACAAGATGGTTGCTGAACATTTGGTTCTATGGGGTAAATTCAATTAGATGGACCAGGAAAACACACGGGTAACCAGAACACACTGGTGAGGCCAAAGCGCCAGGAGCATCTGTGATGCCTCTAGAGTAGCCCACACTGGGAAGGCTGATGTACAAAAACACACTCGGGGCGCTGATACACCACAGGGCACTGTGGAGCTGACACCCCTTAGCAGACCGGAGGAGCTGCTTCAATGGGTACTAATGCACCGGAGCACATTGAGGACACTTATGGGAGAGAGCGCACTGTTGAAGGCGATGCACTATATGACCTTAGGGTGGATAACACACCAGACCGCACTGAGGAGGCTCATGCACCAGATCGCATTGATGACACTGATGGAGCAGAGCAAGTTGCTGAAGACGTTGCGCCAGAGCAAAAACCTGGGAGGCAGGCATATTCACCAGACCATCCTGGGAAGGGTATTCAGGCAGAGCATACAGGTAACGCTAATGCACGAGACAACATTGGGAAGGCTCATCGAGCACACCTGGATAGCGTGAAACACCGAAGCACAGGTCGGGCTGAAGCTGCAGAGAACATCAGTTAGAGCGATGCACCATAGCACACTGGGAAGGGTGAAATACTGAAGGACAAAAGCACACAGATTGAGACAGATGCTCTAGAGCACATTGGGCAATCTGTACCACCAGACCAAAAAGGAAGGCTGATGATCAGTGCACACTGGTGACGCCGATACGCCAGAACGACCCTATGACGCCTATACACCAGATCATGCTGGGGAGGGTGATCATCCAGACAACTTTGTTGACGCTATTGCAGAGGCTCACACTGAGGTAGCTGATGCACCAGATAACCTTTGTGAGGCTGGTCTCCTAGAACACACTACAGAGGCTAACGCCTTATACCACAGTGTGGAGGGCGACGAACGGACGAGACCAAACTGGCGGGGGATATAAATTGAATTCTGGAACAGGGTTAATGCGCATGATGGCCGCTATGCATTCTCTCTTATGGGACTAACTCCTTGCACCTGAAGTACGGGCTACTGCGCATGGTGGTCGCCATACATGGGCTCTTATGGGACTAACGCCTTGCACCTGGGCTAGGGGTTACTGCCCAAGGTGGTGGTTATACATAGACTCTAATGGAGAAAGGTTGCGCGAGATGGTGTCCGCGTGCAACTTCCTAGTGCTAGTACACCCGAGGCTAGATGTTTACTGAATAAAGGTTATATGAGACTAAATCTAAGTATATTGACCGGGTGATAATAGCAGCTCACATTGTATAGCCCATATATAGCCTTCCCAGTGTGGACAGCTCTACGGGCCTCACAGTTTTGCTCTGGCGCTTCGGCCTCACAAGTGTGTTCTGGTTACGTGTTGTGTTTTCCTAAGGCAGCCTTCTAGTTAAGGTCTATACGGATAGAGTATAGCAGTCGTCATGCATAGCACACTGGTGACGCCGATACACCAGAACGATCCTATGAGGCATATACACTAGATCATGCAGGGGAGGGTGAACAACCAGAGCACCTCGGTGACGCTATTGCAGAGGACCACACTGAGGAAGATGATGCACTAAATAACACATGGAGGCTGATCTCCTAGATCACAGTACAAAGGCTAACACTTCTGTTTTGGATTTCAGGAAGATCTAACCAATAGTTCATAAGTTGACAATGTGAGCTCCTGAGGCAGCTCCGTAGAGATAGATCTATAAGAACAATGTATCACCATGAGCTTCTGGTCGATCTCCGTAAGTTTAGTCTCATATAACCAACGGTCAGGCACTATACTGCCTCGGGTGTCCTATCACTTGGAAGTTGCACGCGGCCAACATCTCGCGCAACCGCCCCTATGCCGTCTCCTTAATTACTATGTCCTAGTTTTCCCCATAGGAGCCTGTGTATAGCCGCTATCTGCTGAAGCTGCAGAGAACATCAGTTAGAACGATGCACCATAGCACGCAGGGAAGGCTGAAATACTGAAGGACAGTAGGGACGATTACACATACGCACACCGATGAGACAGATGTTCTAGAGCACACTGGGCAATCTGTACAACTAGACCAAGGAGTGAGGCTGATATACTAGAGCACACTGGGGACGCCGATACGCCAGTACGACCCTATGAGGCAAATGCACCAGATCATGCTGGGGAGGTTGAACAACTCGAGCACCTCGGTGACGCTATTGCTAAGGACCACACTGAGGAAGATGATGCACTAAACAACACTTGTAGGCCGATCTCCTAGAACACAATACAGAGGCTAACACCTTAGACTACAGTGTGGAGGACTATGGACTAGACCAAACTGATGAAGGATAAAAAGGAAATCTGGACCAGGGGCTAATGCGCACCTGGGCTAATGGCTACTGCGTATAGCCGCTATCTGCTGAAGCTGCAGAGAACATCAGTTAGAACGATGCACCATAGCACACAGGGAAGGCTGAAATACTGAAGGACAGTAGGGTCGATTACACATACGCACACCGATGAGACAGATGTTCCGGAGCACACTGGGCAATCTGTACAACTAGACCAAGGAGTGAGGCTGATTTACGAGAGCACACTGGGGACGCCGATACGCCAGTACGACCCTATGAGGCATATACACCAGATCATGCTGGGGTGGGTGAACAACCAGAGCACCTCGGTGACGCTATTGCAGAGGACCACGCTGAGGAAGATGATGCACTAAATAACACTTGTAGGCTGATCTCCTAGAACACAATACCTTAGACCACAGTGTGGAGGTCGATGGACTAGACCAAACTGAGGTAGGATAAAATGGGAAATCTGGACCAGGGGCTATTGCGCAAGAAGGCCGTTATACATAGGCTCTTATGGGACTCTCTCCTTGCACCTGGGCTAAGGGCTACTGCGCAAGATTTTGGCTATAAATAGGCTCTTATGGAGAAAGATGGCACAGGGCAGACATAGGAGATAAAGGGGACCTAATAGGGGCTGATCGCAGGATGTAGGCCGCGTGCAACTTCCTAGTGCTAAGACAACCCAGACAAGATGGTTGCTGAACATTTGGTTCTTGAGGTAAATTGAATTAGATGGACCAGGAAAACACACGGGTAACCAGAACACACTGGTGAGGCCAAAGCGCCAGGAGCATCTGTGATGCCTCTAGAGTAGCCCACACTGGGAAGCTGATGTACAAAAACACACTCGGGGCGCTGATACACCACAGGGCACTGTGAAGCTGACACCCCTTAGCAGACCGGAGGAGCTGCTTGACCATAGTTCAATGGGTACTAATGCACCGGAGCACATTGAGGACACTGGTGGGAGAGAGCGCACTGTTGAAGGCGATGCACTATATGACCTTAGGGTGGATAATACACCAGACCGCACTGAGGAGGCTCATGCACCAGATCGCACTGATGACACTGATGGAGCAGAGCAAGTTGCTGAAACGTTGCGCCAGAGCAAAAACCTGGGAGGCATATTCACCAGACCATCCTGGGAAGGGTATTCAGGCAGAGCATACAGGTAACGCTAATGCACGAGACAACATTGGGAAGGCTCATCGAGCACACCTGGGTAGCCTGAAACACCGAAGCACAGGTCGGGCTAAAGCTGCAGAGAACATCAGTTAGATCGATGCACCATAGCACACTGGGAAGGGTGAAATACTGAAGGACAAAAGCACACAGATTGAGACAGATGCTCTAGAGCACATTGGGCAATCTGTACCACCAGACCAAAAAGGAAGGCTGATGATCAGTGCACACTGGTGACGCCGATACGCCAGAACGACCCTATGACGCCTATACACCAGATCATGCTGGGGAGGGTGATCATCCAGACAACTTTGTTGACGCTATTGCAGAGGCTCACACTGAGGTAGCTGATGCACCAGATAACCCTTGTGAGGCTGGTCTCCTAGAACACACTACAGAGACTAACGCCTTATACCACAGTGTGGAGGGCGACGAACGGACGAGACCAAACTGGCGAGGGATATAAATTGAATTCTGGAACAGGGTTAATGCGCATGATGGCCGCTATACATTCTCTCTTATGGGACTAACTCCTTGCACCTGAAGTATGGGCAGCTGCGCATGGTGGCCGCTATACATTGGCTCTTATGGGATCAACTCTTACACCTGGGCTAGGGGCTACTGCCCCAGGTGGTGGTTATACATAGACTCTAATGGAGAAATGTTGCACGAGATGGTGTCTGCATGTAACTTCCTAGTGCTAGACAACCGAGGCTAGATGTTTACTGAACAATGGTTATATGAGACTAAATTTAAGTAGATTGACTTGGAGATAATGGCGCTCACATTATATAGCCTATATATAGCTTGCGCAGTAGCCCCAAGCCCAGGTGCAAGAAGTTAGACCATAAGAGCCCAAGTATAGCGGCCATCTTGCGAATTACCCCCTGTTCCAGAATTCACTTTTTATCCCTCCAAAATTTGGCGTAGTCCATTGGTTTCCACACTGTGGTATAAGACGTTAGCCTCTGTAGTGTGTTCTAGGTAATCAGCCTCATAAGTGTTATTTAGTGCATCAGCTTCCACAATGTGATCCTCTGCAACAGCGACACCAAGGTGCTGTGGTTGTTCAGCCTCCGCAGCATGATCCAGTGTATAGGTCTCATGGGGTCGTTCTGTTGTTCTCTGCAGCTTCAGCCCGGCTGTGCTTCGGTGTTTCAGTGCACTGTGGTCTATCAGGTCCCCGAATGTCAGCTGGTACATTAGCCATCCCAGTCTGGACAGCTCTACGGGCCTCACAGTTTTGCTCTGTTGCTTCGGCCTCACCAGTGTGTTCTGGTTACGTGTTGTGTATTCCTGAGGCAGCCTTCTAGTTAAGGTCTAGAGGAATAGAGTATAGCAGTCGTCACGCATAGCACACTCGTGACGCCGATACGCCAGAACGATCCTATGAGGCATATACACTAGATCATGCAGGAGATGGTGAACAACCAGAGCACCTCGGTGACGCTATTGCAGAGGACAACACTGAGGAAGAAGATGCACTAAATAACACTTGTAGCCTGATCTGCTAGAACAAAGTACAAAGGCTAACACTTCTGTTCTGGAATATCAGGATGATCAAACCAATAATTCATAAGTAGACAATGTGAGCTCCTGATGAGCCTCTGGTCAATCTCCGTAATTTTGGTCTCATGTAACCAAAGGTGCCTCGGTGTCCTATCACTTGGAAATTGCACGCGGCCACCATCTCGCGCAACCCCCCATATGATGTCTCAATAAATACTATGTGCTAGTTTTCCCCATAGGAGCCTGCGTATAGCCGCTATATGCTGAAACTGCAGAGAACATCAGTTATAACGATGCACCATAGCACGCAGGGAAGGCTGAAATACTGAAGGACAGTAGGGACGATTACACATACGCACACCGATGAGACAGATGTTCTACAGCACACTGGGCAATCTGTACAACTAGACCAAGGAGTGAGGCTGATATACTAGAGCACACTGGGGACGCCGATACGCCAGTACGACCCTATGAGGCAAATGCACCAGATCATGCTGGGGAGGTTGAACAGCCAGAGCACCTCGGGGACGCTATTGCTAAGGAAGATGATGCACTAAATAGCACTTGTAGGCTGATCTCCTAGAACACAATACAGAGGCTATTACCTTAGACTACAGTGTGGAGGACTATGGACTAGACCAAACTGATGAAGGATAAAATGAGAAATCTGGACCAGGGGCTAATGCGCACCTGGGCTAAGGGCTACTGCGTATAGCCGCTATCTGCTGAAGCTGCAGAGAACATCAGTTAGATCGATGCACCATAGCACACAGGGAAGGCTGAAATACTGAAGGACAGTAGGGACGATTACACATACGCACACCGATGAGACAGATGTTCTAGAGCACACTGGTCTATCTGTGCAACTAGACCAAGGAGTGAGGCTGATATACTAGAGCACACTGTTTTGGAATTTCAGGATGATCAAAGCAATAGTTCATAGGTTCACAATGTGAGCTCCTGAGGCAGCTCCGTAGAGATAGATCTATAAGAACAATGTATCACCATGAGCTTCTGGTCCATCTCCGTAATTTTAGTCTCATATAACCAAAGGTCAGGCACTATACTGCCTCGGGTGTCCTATCACTTGGAAATTGCACGCGGCCAGCACCTGGCGCAACCGCCCCTATGCCGTCTCCTTAAATACTATGTGCTAGTGTTCCCCATAGGAGCCTATGTATAGCCGCTATCTCTGAAGCTGCAGAGAACATCAGTTAGAACGATGCACCATAGCACACAGGGAAGGCTGAAATACTGAAGGACAGTAGGGACGATTACTTATACGCACACCGATGAGACAGATGTTCTAGAGCACACTGGTCTATCTGTGCAACTAGACCAAGGAGTGAGGCTGATATACTAGAGCACACTGGTGGCGCCGATACGCCAGTACGACCCCATGAGGCATATACACCAGATCATGCTGGGGAGGGTGGACAACCAGAGCACCTCGGTGACACTGTTGCAGAGGACCTCACTGAGGAAGATGAAGCACTAAATAACACTTGTGTGCTGATCTCCTAGAACACAATACAAAGGCTAACACCTTATACCACAGTGTGGAGGACGATGGACTAGACCAAACTGAGGAAGGATAAAATAGGAATTCTGGACCAGGAGCTAATGCGCAAGAAGGCCGCTATACATACTCTCTTATGGGAGTCTCTCCTTGCGCCTGGGCTAAGGGCTACTGCGCAAGATGGTGGCTATACATAGGCTCTTATAGAGAAACGTAGCACAGGGGTTCGTGAGCAAGAGAGCGGCTATACTTAGTCTCTTATAGAGGAAGCTAGCACGTGGGCACGTGCGCAACTAACGGCTATACATTTTCTCTGATCTAGAACGATGGCACAGGGGAGACATAGGAGAACGGAATAGGGGCTGATCGCAGAATGGAGGCCGCGTGCAACTTCCTACTGCTAGGACACCCCACATAAGATGGTTGCTGAACATTTGTGTCTATGGGGTAAATTGAATTAGATGGACCGGGAAAACAACGGGTAACCATAACACACTGGTGAGGCCGAAGCGCCAGAGGCAAACTGTGATGCCTCTAGAGCAGCCCACACTGGGAAGGCTGATGTACCAAACCACACTCGGGGCGCTGATACACCACAGGGCACTGTGGAGCTGGCACCCCGCAACACACCGGAGGAGCTGCTTGAACATATCTCAATGGGAGCACCGGAGCACATTGGGGACACTGATGATAGAGAGCGCACTGAGGAGGCTCATGGACCAGATCGCACTGATTACACTGATGGAGCAGAGCAGGGTGCTGAAGACGATGCGCCAGAGCAAAAACCTGTGAAGCACATTCACCAGACCATACTGGAAAGGGTATTCAATCAGAGAATACTGGTAACGGTAATGAACGGGACAACATTGGAAAGGCTCATCGAGCACACCTGGGTTGCCTGAAACATCGAAGCACAGGTCGGGCTGAAGCTGCAGATAACTTCAGTCAGAACGATGCACCATAGCACACCGATGAGACAGATGTTCTACAGCACACTGGGCAATCTGTACAACTAGACCAAGGAGTGAGGCTGATATACTAGAGCACACTGGGGACGCCGATACGCCAGTACGACCCTATGAGGTAAATGCACCAGATCATGCTGGGGAGGTTGAACAACCAGAGCACCTCGGTGACGCTATTGCAGAGGACCACGCTGAGGAAGATGATGCACTAAATAACACTTGTAGGCTGATCTCCTAGAACACAATACAGAGGCTAACACCTTAGACCACAGTGTGGAGGACGATGGACTAGACCAAACTGAGGTAGTATAAAATGGGAAATCTGGACCAGGGGCTATTGCGCAAGAAGGCCGCTATACATAGGCTCTTATGGGACTCTCTCCTTGCACCTGGGCTAAGGGCTACTGCGCAAGATTTTGGCTATAAATAGGCTCTTATAGAGAAAGGTAGCACAGGGTTTCGTGGCCAAAAGGAAGCTAAGCACGTGGCTCGTGCGCAACATTGCGGCTGTATATAGGCTCTTATGGAGAAAGATGGCACAGGGCAGACATAGGAGATAAAGGGGACCTAATAGGGGCTGATCGCAGGATGTAGGCCGCGTGCAACTTCCTGGTGCTAAGACACCCCAGACAAGATGGTTGCTGAACATTTGGTTCTATGGGGTAAATTGAATTAGATGGACCAGGAAAACACACGGGTAACCAGAACACACTGGTGAGGCCAAAGCGCCAGGAGCATCTGTGATGCCTCTAGAGTAGCCCACACTGGGAAGGCTGATGTACAAAAACACACTCGGGGCGCTGATAGACCACAGGGCACTGTGGAGCTGACACCCCTTAGCAGACCGGAGGAGCTGCTTGACCATAGTTCAATGGGTACTAATGCACCGGAGCACATTGAGGAAACTGATGGGAGAGAGCGCACTGTTGAAGGCGATGCACTATATGACCTTAGGGTGGATAATACACCAGACCGCACTGAGGAGGCTCATGCACCAGATCGCACTGATGACACTGATGGAGCAGAGCAGGGTGCTGAAGACGATGCGCCAGAGCAAAAACCTGTGAAGCACATTCACCAGACCATACTGGAAAGGGTATTCAATCAGAGAATACTGGTAACGGTAATGAACGGGACAACGTTGGAAAGGCTCATCGAGCACACCTGGGTTGCCTGAAACATCGAAGCACAGGTCGGGCTGAAGCTGCAGATAACTTCAGTTAGAACGATGCACCATAGCGCACCGATGAGACAGATGTTCTAGAGCACACTGGGCAATCTGTACAACTAGACCAAGGAGTGAGGCTGATATACTAGAGCACACTGGGGACGCCGATACGCCAGTACGACCCTATGAGGTAAATGCACCAGATCATGCTGGGGAGGTTGAACAACCAGAGCAGCTCGGTGACGCTATTGCTAAGGACCACACTGAGGAAGATGATGCACTAAACAACACTTGTAGGCCGATCTCCGAGAACACAATACTGAGTCTAACACCTTAGACTACAGTGTGGAGGACTATGTACTAGACCAAACTGATGAAAGATAAAAAGGAAATCTGGACCAGTGGCTAATGCGCACCTGGGCTAATGGCTACTGCGTATAGCCGCTATCTGCTGAAGCTGCAGAGAACATCAGTTAGAACGATGCACCATAGCACACAGGGAAGGCTGAAATACTGAAGGACAGTAGGGTCGATTACACATACGCACACCGATGAGACAGATGTTCTGGAGCACACTGGGCAACCTGTACAACTAGACCAAGGAGTGAGGCTGATTTACCAGAGCACACTGGGGACGCCGATACGCCAGTACGACCCTATGAGGCATATACACCAGATCATGCTGGGGAGGGTGAACAACCAGAGCACCTCGGTGACGCTATTGCAGAGGACCACGCTGAGGAATATGATGCACTAAATAGCACTAGTAGGCTGATCTCCTAGAACACAATACAGAGGCTAACACCTTAGACCACAGTGTGAAGGACGATGGACTAGACCAAACTGAGGTAGTATAAAATGGGAAATCTGGACCAGGGGCTATTGCGCAAGAAGGCTCTTATGGGACTCTCTCCTTGCACCTGGCCTAAGGGCTACTGCGCAAGATTTTGGCTATAAATAGGCTCTTATAGAGAAAGGTAGCACAGGGTTTCGTAACCAAAAGGAAGCTAAGCACGTGGCTCGTGCGCAACATTGCGGCTGTATATAGGCTCTTATGGAGAAAGATGGCACAGGGCAGACATAGGAGATCAAGGGGACCTAATAGGGGCTGTTCGCAGGATGTAGGCCGCGTGCAACTTCCTAGTGCTAAGACACCCCAGACAAGATGGTTGCTGAACATTTGGTTCTATGGGGTAAATTGAATTAGATGGACCAGGAAAACACACGGGTAACCAGAACACACTGGTGAGGCCAAAGCGCCACGAGCATCTGTGATGCCTCGAGAGTAGCCCACACTGGGAAGGCTGATGTACAAAAACACACTCGGGGCGCTGATACACCACAGGGCACTGTGGAGCTGACACCCCTTAGCAGACCGGAGGAGCTGCTTCAATGGGTACTAATGCACCGGAGCACATTGAGGACACTGATGGGAGAGAGCGCACTGTTGAAGGCGATGCACTATATGACCTTAGGGTGGATAATACACCAGACCGCACTGAGGAGGCTCATGCACCAGATCGCACTGATGACACTGATGGAGCAGAGCAAGTTGCTGAAGACGTTGCGCCAGAGCAAAAACCTGCGAGGCAGGCATATTCACCAGACCATCCTGGGAAGGGTATTCAGGCAGAGCATACAGGTAACGCTAATGCACGAGACAACATTGGGAAGGCTCATCGAGCACACCTGGGTAGCCTGAAACACCGAAGCACAGGTCGGGCTGAAGCTGCAGAGAACATCAGTTAGAGCGATGCACCATAGCACACTGGGAAGGGTGAAATACTGAAGGACAAAAGCACACAGATTGAGACAGATGCTCTAGAGCAATCTATACCACCAGACCAAAAAGGAAGGCTGATGAACCAGTGCACACTGGTGACGCCGATACGCCAGAACGACCCTATGACGCCTATACACCAGATCATGCTGGGGAGGGTGATCATCCAGACAACTTTGTTGACGCTATTGCAGAGGCTCACACTGAGGTAGCTGATGCACCAGATAACCCTTGTGAGGCTGGTCTCCTAGAACACACTACAGAGACTAACGCCTTATACCACAGTGTGGAGGGCGACGAACGGACGAGACCAAACTGGCGAGGGATATAAATTGAATTCTGGAACAGGGTTAATGCGCATGATGGCCGCTATACATTCTCTCTTATGGGACTAACTCCTTGCACCTGAAGTATGGGCTACTGCGCATGGTGGCCGCTATACATTGGCTCTTATGGGATCAACTCTTACACCTGGGCTAGGGGCTACTGCCCCAGGTGGTGGTTATACATAGACTCTAATGGAGAAATGTTGCACGAGATGGTGTCTGCATGTAACTTCCTAGTGCTAGACAACCGAGGCTAGATGTTTACTGAACAATGGTTATATGAGACTAAATTTAAGTAGATTGACTTGGAGATAATGGCGCTCACATTATATAGCCTATATATAGCTTGCGCAGTAGCCCCAAGCCCAGGTGCAAGAAGTTAGTCCCATAAGAGCCCAAGTATAGCGGCCATCTTGCGAATTACCCCCTGTTCCAGAATTCACTTTTTATCCCTCCAAAATTTGGCGTAGTCCATTGGCTTCCACACTGTGGTATAAGAAGTTAGCCTCTGTAGTGTGTTCTAGGTAATCAGCCTCATAAGTGTTATTTAGTGCATCAGCTTCCACAATGTGATCCTCTGCAACAGCGACACCAAGGTGCTGTGGTTGTTCAGCCTCCGCAGCATGATCCAGTGTATAGGTCTCATGGGGTCGTTCTGTTGTTTTCTGCAGCTTCAGCCCGACTGTGCTTCGGTGTTTCAGTGCACTGTGGTCTATCAGGTCCCCGAATGTCAGCTGGTACATTAGCCATCCCAGTCTGGACAGCTCTACGGGCCTCACAGTTTTGCTCTGTTGCTTCGGCCTCACCAGTGTGTTCTGGTTACGTGTTGTGTATTCCTGAGGCAGCCTTCTAGTTAAGGTCTAGAGGAATAGAGTATAGCAGTCGTCACGCATAGCACACTCGTGACGCCGATACGCCAGAACGATCCTATGAGGCATATACACTAGATCATGCAGGAGATGGTGAACAACCAGAGCACCTCGGTGACGCTATTGCAGAGGACAACACTGAGGAAGAAGATGCACTAAATAACACTTGTAGCCTGATCTGCTAGAACAAAGTACAAAGGCTAACACTTCTGTTCTGGAATATCAGGATGATCAAACCAATAATTCATAAGTAGACAATGTGAGCTCCTGATGAGCTTCAGGTCAATCTCCTTAATTTTAATCTCATGTAACCAAAGGTGCCTCGGTGTCCTATCACTTGGAAATTGCACGCGGCCACCATCTCGCGCAACCCCCCATATGATGTCTCAATAAATACTATGTGCTAGTTTTCCCCATAGGAGCCTGCGTATAGCCGCTATATGCTGAAACTGCAGAGAACATCAGTTATAACGATGCACCATAGCACGCAGGGAAGGCTGAAATACTGAAGGACAGTAGGGACGATTACACATACGCACACCGATGAGACAGATGTTCTACAGCACACTGGGCAATCTGTACAACTAGACCAAGGAGTGAGGCTGATATACTAGAGCACACTGGGGACGCCGATACGCCAGTACGACCCTATGAGGCAAATGCACCAGATCATGCTGGGGAGGTTGAACAACCCGAGCACCTCGGTGACGCTATTGCTAAGGAAGATGATGCACTAAATAACACTTGTAGGCTGATCTCCTAGAACACAATACAGAGGCTATTACCTTAGACTACAGTGTGGAGGACTATGGACTAGACCAAACTGATGAAGGATAAAATGAGAAATCTGGACCAGGGGCTAATGCGCACCTGGGCTAAGGGCTACTGCGTATAGCCGCTATCTGCTGAAGCTGCAGAGAACATCAGTTAGATCGATGCACCATAGCACACAGGGAAGGCTGAAATACTGAAGGACAGTAGGGACGATTACACATACGCACACCAATGAGACAGATGTTCTAGAGCACACTGGTCTATCTGTGCAACTAGACCAAGGAGTGAGGCTGATATACTAGAGCACACTGGTGGCACCGATACGCCAGTACGACCCTATGAGGCATATACACCAGATCATGCTGGGGAGGGTGAACAACCAGAGCACCTCGGTGACACTGTTGCAGAGGACCACACTGAGGAAGATGAAGCACTAAATAACACTTGTGGGCTGATCTCCTAGAACACAATACAAAGGCTAACACCTTATACCACAGTGTGCAGGACGATGGACTAGACCAAACTGAGGAAGGATAAAATGGGAATTCTGGACCAGGGGCTAATGCGCAAGAAGGCCGCTATACATACTCTCTTATGGGAGTCTCTCCTTGCGCCTGGGCTAAGGGCTACTGCGCAAGATGGTGGCTATACATAGGCTCTTATAGAGAAAGGTAGCACAGGGGTTCGTGAGCAAGAGAGCGGCTATACTTAGTCTCTTATGGAGGAAGCTAGCACGTGGGCACGTGCGCAACTAACGGCTATACATATTCTCTGATCTAGAAAGATGGCACAGGGGAGACATAGGAGAACGGAATAGGGGCTGATCGCAGAATGGAGGCCGCGTGCAACTTCCTACTGCTAGGACACCCCACATAAGATGGTTGCTGAACATTTGTGTCTATGGGGTAAATTGAATTAGATGGACCAGGAAAACAACGGGTAACCATAACACACTGGTGAGGCCGAAGCGCCAGAGGCAAACTGTGATGCCTCTAGAGCAGCCCACACTGGGAAGGCTGATGTACCAAACCACACTCGGGGCGCTGATACACCACAGGGCACTGTGGAGCTGGCAACCCGCAACACACCGGAGGAGCTGCTTGAACATATCTCAATGGGAGCACCGGAGCACATTGGGGACACTGATGATAGAGAGCGCACTGAGGAGGCTCATGGACCAGATCGCACTGATTACACTGATGGAGCAGAGCAGGGTGCTGAAGACGATGCGCCAGAGCAAAAACCTGTGAAGCACATTCACCAGACCATACTGGAAAGGGGAATTCAATCAGAGAATACTGGTAACGGTAATGAACGGGACAACGTTGGAAAGGCTCATCGAGCACACCTGGGTTGCCTGAAACATCGAAGCACAGGTCGGGCTGAAGCTGCAGATAACTTCAGTTAGAACGATGCACCATAGCGCACCGATGAGACAGATGTTCTAGAGCACACTGGGCAATCTGTACAACTAGACCAAGGAGTGAGGCTGATATACTAGAGCACACTGGGGACGCCGATACGCCAGTACGACCCTATGAGGTAAATGCACCAGATCATGCTGGGGAGGTTGAACAACCAGAGCAGCTCGGTGACGCTATTGCTAAGGACCACACTGAGGAAGATGATGCACTAAACAACACTTGTAGGCCGATCTCCGAGAACACAATACTGAGTCTAACACCTTAGACTACAGTGTGGAGGACTATGTACTAGACCAAACTGATGAAAGATAAAAAGGAAATCTGGACCAGTGGCTAATGCGCACCTGGGCTAATGGCTACTGCGTATAGCCGCTATCTGCTGAAGCTGCAGAGAACATCAGTTAGAACGATGCACCATAGCACACAGGGAAGGCTGAAATACTGAAGGACAGTAGGGTCGATTACACATACGCACACCGATGAGACAGATGTTCTGGAGCACACTGGGCAACCTGTACAACTAGACCAAGGAGTGAGGCTGATTTACCAGAGCACACTGGGGACGCCGATACGCCAGTACGACCCTATGAGGCATATACACCAGATCATGCTGGGGAGGGTGAACAACCAGAGCACCTCGGTGACGCTATTGCAGAGGACCACGCTGAGGAATATGATGCACTAAATAGCACTAGTAGGCTGATCTCCTAGAACACAATACAGAGGCTAACACCTTAGACCACAGTGTGAAGGACGATGGACTAGACCAAACTGAGGTAGTATAAAATGGGAAATCTGGACCAGGGGCTATTGCGCAAGAAGGCTCTTATGGGACTCTCTCCTTGCACCTGGCCTAAGGGCTACTGCGCAAGATTTTGGCTATAAATAGGCTCTTATAGAGAAAGGTAGCACAGGGTTTCGTAACCAAAAGGAAGCTAAGCACGTGGCTCGTGCGCAACATTGCGGCTGTATATAGGCTCTTATGGAGAAAGATGGCACAGGGCAGACATAGGAGATCAAGGGGACCTAATAGGGGCTGTTCGCAGGATGTAGGCCGCGTGCAACTTCCTAGTGCTAAGACACCCCAGACAAGATGGTTGCTGAACATTTGGTTCTATGGGGTAAATTCAATTAGATGGACCAGGAAAACACACGGGTAACCAGAACACACTGGTGAGGCCAAAGCGCCAGGAGCATCTGTGATGCCTCTAGAGTAGCCCACACTGGGAAGGCTGATGTACAAAAACACACTCGGGGCGCTGATACACCACAGGGCACTGTGGAGCTGACACCCCTTAGCAGACCGGAGGAGCTGCTTCAATGGGTACTAATGCACCGGAGCACATTGAGGACACTGATGGGAGAGAGCGCACTGTTGAAGGCGATGCACTATATGACCTTAGGGTGGATAATACACCAGACCGCACTGAGGAGGCTCATGCACCAGATCGCACTGATGACACTGATGGAGCAGAGCAAGTTGCTGAAGACGTTGCGCCAGAGCAAAAACCTGGGAGGCAGGCATATTCACCAGACCATCCTGGGAAGGGTATTCAGGCAGAGCATACAGGTAACGCTAATGCACGAGACAACATTGGGAAGGCTCATCGAGCACACCTGGGTAGCCTGAAACACCGAAGCACAGGTCGGGCTGAAGCTGCAGAGAACATCAGTTAGAGCGATGCACCATAGCACACTGGGAAGGGTGAAATACTGAAGGACAAAAGCACACAGATTGAGACAGATGCTCTAGAGCACATTGGGCAATCTGTACCACCAGATCAAAAGGAAGGCTGATGAACCAAGGCACACTGGTGACGCCGATACGCCAGAACGACCCTATGACGCCTATACACCAGATAATGCTGGGGAGGGTGATCATCCAGACAACTTTGTTGACGCTATTGCAGAGGCTCACACTGAGGTAGCTGATGCACCAGATAACCTTTGTGAGGCTGGTCTCCTAGAACACACTACAGAGGCTAACGCCTTATACCACAGTGTGGAGGGCGACGAACGGACGAGACCAAACTGGCGGGGGATATAAATTGAATTCTGGAACAGAGTTAATGCGCATGATGGCCGCTATGCATTCTCTCTTATGGGACTAACTCCTTGCACCTGAAGTACGGGCTACTGCGCATGGTGGTCCCCATACATGGGCTCTTATGGGACTAACGCCTTGCACCTGGGCTAGGGGTTACTGCCCAAGGTGGTGGTTATACATAGACTCTAATGGAGAAAGGTTGCGCGAGATGGTGTCCGCGTGCAACTTCCTAGTGCTAGTACACCCGAGGCTAGATGTTTACTGAATAAAGGTTATATGAGACTAAATCTAAGTATATTGACCGGGTGATAATAGCAGCTCACATTGTATAGCCCATATATAGCCTTCCCAGTGTGGACAGCTCTACGGGCCTCACAGTTTTGCTCTGGCGCTTCGGCCTCACAAGTGTGTTCTGGTTACGTGTTGTGTTTTCCTAAGGCAGCCTTCTAGTTAAGGTCTATACGGATAGAGTATAGCAGTCGTCACGCATAGCACACTGGTGACGCCGATACACCAGAACGATCCTATGAGGCATATACACTAGATCATGCAGGGGAGGGTGAACAACCAGAGCACCTCGGTGACGCTATTGCAGAGGACCACACTGAGGAAGATGATGCACTAAATAACACTTGGAGGCTAATCTCCTAGATCACAGTACAAAGGCTAACATTTCTGTTTTGGATTTCAGGAAGATCTAACCAATAGTTCATGTGAGCTCCTGAGGCAGCTCCGTAGAGATAGATCTATAAGAACAATGTATCACCATGAGCTTCTGGTCGATCTCCGTAAGTTTAGTCTCATATAACCAACGGTCAGGCACTATACTGCCTCGGGTGTCCTATCACTTGGAAGTTGCACGCGGCCAACATCTCGCGCAACCGCCCCTATGCCGTCTCCTTAATTACTATGTCCTTGTTTTCCCCATAGGAGCCTGTGTATAGCCGCTATCTGCTGAAGCTGCAGAGAACATCAGTTAGAACGATGCACCATAGCACGCAGGGAAGGCTGAAATACTGAAGGACAGTAGGGACGATTACACATACGCACACCGATGAGACAGATGTTCTAGAGCACACTGGGCAATCTGTACAACTAGACCAAGGAGTGAGGCTGATTTACGAGAGCACACTGGGGACGCCGATACGCCAGTACGACCCTATGAGGCATATACACCAGATCATGCTGGGGTGGGTGAACAACCAGAGCACCTCGGTGACGCTATTGCAGAGGACCACGCTGAGGAAGATGATGCACTAAATAACACTTGTAGGCTGATCTCCTAGAACACAATACCTTAGACCACAGTGTGGAGGACGATGGACTAGACCAAACTGAGGTAGGATAAAATGGGAAATCTGGACCAGGGGCTATTGCGCAAGAAGGCCGCTATACATAGGCTCTTATGGGACTCTCTCCTTGCACCTGGGCTAAGGGCTACTGCGCAAGATTTTGGCT
This sequence comes from Anabrus simplex, assembly GCF_040414725.1. Lineage (NCBI taxonomy): Eukaryota > Metazoa > Arthropoda > Insecta > Orthoptera > Tettigoniidae > Anabrus > Anabrus simplex. The sequence goes on along the minus strand of NC_090266.1, from coordinate 913,754,619 downwards.
ATAAATAGGCTCTTATAGAGAAAGGTAGCACAGGGTTTCGTGACCAAAAGGAAGCTAAGCACGTGGCTCGTGCGCAACATTGCGGCTGTATGTAGGCTCTTATGGAGAAAGGTGGCACAGGGCAGACATAGGAGATAAAGGGGACCTAATAGGGGCTGATCGCAGGATGTAGGCCGCGTGCAACTTCCTAGTGCAAAGACACCCCAGACAAGATGGTTGCTGAACATTTGGTTCTTGGGGTAAATTGAATTAGATGGACCAGGAAAACACACGGGTAACCAGAACACACTGGTGAGGCCAAAGCGCCAGGAGCATCTGTGATGCCTCTAGAGTAGCCCACACTGGGAAGCTGATGTACAAAAACACACTCGGGGCGCTGATACACCACAGGGCACTGTGAAGCTGACACCCCTTAGCAGACCGGACGAGCTGCTTGACCATAGTTCAATGGGTACTAATGCACCGGAGCACATTGAGGACACTGGTGGGAGAGAGCGCACTGTTGAAGGCGATGCCCTATATGACCTTAGGGTGGATAATACACCAGACCGCACTGAGGAGGCTCATGCACCAGATCGCACTGATGACACTGATGGAGCAGAGCAAGTTGCTGAAACGTTGTGCCAGAGCAAAAACCTGGGAGGCATATTCACCAGACCATCCTGGGAAGGGTATTCAGGCAGAGCATACAGGTAACGCTAATGCACGAGACAACATTGGGAAGGCTCATCGAGCACACCTGGGTAGCCTGAAACACCGAAGCACAGGTCGGGCTAAAGCTGCAGAGAACATCAGTTAGAGCGATGCACCATAGCACACTGGGAAGGGTGAAATACTGAAGGACAAAAGCACACAGATTGAGACAGATGCTCTAGAGCACATTGGGCAATCTGTACCACCAGACCAAAAAGGAAGGCTGATGATCAGTGCACACTGGTGACGCCGATACGCCAGAACGACCCTATGACGCCTATACACCAGATCATGCTGGGGAGGGTGATCATCCAGACAACTTTGTTGACGCTATTGCAGAGGCTCACACTGAGGTAGCTGATGCACCAGATAACCCTTGTGAGGCTGGTCTCCTAGAACACACTACAGAGACTAACGCCTTATACCACAGTGTGGAGGGCGACGAACGGACGAGACCAAACTGGCGAGGGATATAAATTGAATTCTGGAACAGGGTTAATGCGCATGATGGCCGCTATACATTCTCTCTTATGGGACTAACTCCTTGCACCTGAAGTATGGGCTACTGCGCATGGTGGCCGCTATACATTGGCTCTTATGGGATCAACTCTTACACCTGGGCTAGGGGCTACTGCCCCAGGTGGTGGTTATACATAGACTCTAATGGAGAAATGTTGCACGAGATGGTGTCTGCATGTAACTTCCTAGTGCTAGACAACCGAGGCTAGATGTTTACTGAACAATGGTTATATGAGACTAAATTTAAGTAGATTGACTTGGAGATAATGGCGCTCACATTATATAGCCTATATATAGCTTGCGCAGTAGCCCAAAGCCCAGGTGCAAGAAGTTAGTCCCATAAGAGCCCAAGTATAGCGGCCATCTTGCGAATTACCCCCTGTTCCAGAATTCACTTTTTATCCCTCCAAAATTTGGCGTAGTCCATTGGCTTCCACACTGTGGTATAAGACGTTAGCCTCTGTAGTGTGTTCTAGGTAATCAGCCTCATAAGTGTTATTTAGTGCATCAGCTTCCACAATGTGATCCTCTGCAACAGCGACACCAAGGTGCTGTGGTTGTTCAGCCTCCGCAGCATGATCCAGTGTATAGGTCTCATGGGGTCGTTCTGTTGTTCTCTGCAGCTTCAGCCCGACTGTGCTTCGGTGTTTCAGTGCACTGTGGTCTATCAGGTCCCCGAATGTCAGCTGGTACATTAGCCATCCCAGTCTGGACAGCTCTACGGGCCTCACAGTTTTGCTCTGTTGCTTCGGCCTCACCAGTGTGTTCTGGTTACGTGTTGTGTATTCCTGAGGCAGCCTTCTAGTTAAGGTCTAGAGGAATAGAGTATAGCAGTCGAAACGCATAGCACACTCGTGTCGCCGATACGCCCGAACGATCCTATGAGGCATATACACTAGATCATGCAGGAGATGGTGAACAACCAGAGCACCTCGGTGACGCTATTGCAGAGGACAACACTGAGGAAGAAGATGCACTACTTGTAGCCTGATCTGCTAGAACAAAGTACAAAGGCTAACACTTCTGTTCTGGAATATCAGGATGATCAAACCAATAATTCATAAGTAGACAATGTGAGCTCCTGATGAGCTTCTGGTCAATCTCCTTAATTTTAGTCTCATGTAACCAAAGGTGCCTCGGTGTCCTATCACTTGGAAATTGCACGCGGCCACCATCTCGCGCAACCCCCCATATGATGTCTCAATAAATACTATGTGCTAGTTTTCCCCATAGGAGCCTGCGTATAGCCGCTATATGCTGAAACTGCAGAGAACATCAGTTATAACGATGCACCATAGCACGCAGGGAAGGCTGAAATACTGAAGGACAGTAGGGACGATTACACATACGCACACCGATGAGACAGATGTTCTACAGCACACTGGGCAATCTGTACAACTAGACCAAGGAGTGAGGCTGATATACTAGAGCACACTGGGGACGCCGATACGCCAGTACGACCCTATGAGGCAAATGCACCAGATCATGCTGGGGAGGTTGAACAACCCGAGCACCTCGGTGACGCTATTGCTAAAAAGATGATGCACTAAATAACACTTGTAGGCTGATCTCCTAGAACACAATACAGAGGCTATTACCTTTGACTACAGTGTGGAGGACTATGGACTAGACCAAACTGATGAAGGATAAAATGAGAAATCTGGACCAGGGGCTAATGCGCACCTGGGCTAAGGGCTACTGCGTACAGCCGCTATCTGCTGAAGCTGCAGAGAACATCAGTTAGATCGATGCACCATAGCACACAGGGAAGGCTGAAATACTGAAGGACAGTAGGGACGATTACACATACGCACACCAATGAGACAGATGTTCTAGAGCACACTGGTCTATCTGTGCAACTAGACCAAGGAGTGAGGCTGATATACTAGAGCACACTGGTGGCGCCGATACGCCAGTACGACCCTATGAGGCATATACACCAGATCATGCTGGGGAGGGTGAACAACCAGAGCACCTCGGTGACACTGTTGCAGAGGACCACACTGAGGAAGATGAAGCACTAAATAACACTTGTGGGCTGATCTCCTAGAACACAATACAAAGGCTAACACCTTATACCACAGTGTGCAGGACGATGGACTAGACCAAACTGAGGAAGGATAAAATGGGAATTCTGGACCAGGGGCTAATGCGCAAGAAGGCCGCTATACATACTCTCTTATGGGAGTCTCTCCTTGCGCCTGGGCTAAGGGCTACTGCGCAAGATGGTGGCTATACATAGGCTCTTATAGAGAAACGTAGCACAGGGGTTCGTGAGCAAGAGAGCGGCTATACTTAGTCTCTTATAGAGGAAGCTAGCACGTGGGCACGTGCGCAACTAACGGCTATACATATTCTCTGATCTAGAAAGATGGCACAGGGGAGACATTGGAGAACGGAATAGGGGCTGATCGCAGAATGGAGGCCGCGTACAACTTCCTACTGCTAGGACACCCCACATAAGATGGTTGCTGAACATTTGTGTCTATGGGGTAAATTGAATTAGATGGACCAGGAAAACAACGGGTAACCAGAACACACTGGTGAGGCCGAAGCGCCAGAGGCAAACTGTGATGCCTCTAGAGCAGCCCACACTGGGAAGGCTGATGTACCAAACCACACTCGGGGCGCTGATACACCACAGGGCACTGTGGAGCTGGCAACCCGCAACACACCGGAGGAGCTGCTTGAACATATCTCAATGGGAGCACCGGAGCACATTGGGGACACTGATGATAGAGAGCGCACCGAGGAGGCTCATGGACCAGATCGCACTGATTACACTGATGGAGCAGAGCAGGGTGCTGAAGACTATGCGCCAGAGCAAAAACCTGTGAAGCACATTCACCAGACCATACTGGAAAGGGTATTCAATCAGAGAATACTGGTAACGGTAATGAACGGGACAACGTTGGAAAGGCTCATCGAGCACACCTGGGTTGCCTGAAACATCGAAGCACAGGTCGGGCTGAAGCTGCAGATAACTTCAGTTAGAACGATGCACCATAGCACACCGATGAGACAGATGTTCTAGAGCACACTGGGCAATCTGTACAACTAGACCAAGGAGTGAGGCTGATATACTAGAGCACACTGGGGACGCCGATACGCCAGTACGACCCTATGAGGTAAATGCACCAGATCATGCTGGGGAGGTTGAACAACCAGAGCACCTCGGTGACGCTATTGCTAAGGACCACACTGAGGAAGATGATGCACTAAACAACACTTGTAGGCCGATCTCCTAGAACACAATACAGAGGCTAACACCTTAGACCACAGTGTGGAGGACGATGGACTAGACCAAACTGAGGTAGTATAAAATGGGAAATCTGGACCAGGGACTATTGCGCAAGAAGGCCGCTATACATAGGCTCTTATGGGACTCTCTCCTTGCACCTGGGCTAAGGGCTACTGCGCAAGATTTTGGCTATAAATAGGCTCTTATAGAGAAAGGTAGCACAGGGTTTCGTGACCAAAAGGAAGCTAAGCACGTGGCTCGTGCGCAACATTGCGGCTCTATATAGGCTCTTATGGAGAAAGATGGCACAGGGCAGACATAGGAGATCAAGGGGACCTAATAGGGGCTGTTCGCAGGATGTAGGCCGCGTGCAACTTCCTAGTGCTAAGACACCCCAGACAAGATGGTTGCTGAACATTTGGTTCTATGGGGTAAATTGAATTAGATGGACCAGGAAAACACACGGGTAACCAGAACACACTGGTGAGGCCAAAGCGCCAGGAGCATCTGTGATGCCTCTAGAGTAGCCCACACTGGGAAGGCTGATGTACAAAAACACACTCGGGGCGCTGATACACCACAGGGCACTGTGGAGCTGACACCCCTTAGCAGACCGGAGGAGCTGCTTCAATGGGTACTAATGCACCGGAGCACATTGAGGACACTGATGGGAGAGAGCGCACTGTTGAAGGCGATGCACTATATGACCTTAGGGTGGATAATACACCAGACCGCACTGAGGAGGCTCATGCACCAGATCGCACTGATGACACTGATGGAGCATAGCAGGTTACTGAACATGCGCCAGAGCAAAAACCTGGGAGGCATATTCACATACCATCCTGGGAAGGGTATTCAGGCAGAGCATACAGGTAACGCTAATGCACGAGACAACATTGGGAAGGCTCATCGAGCACAACTGGATAGCCTGAAACACCGAAGCACAGGTCGGGCTGAAGCTGCAGAGAACATCAGTTAGAGCGATGCACCATAGCACACTGGGAAGGGTGAAATACTGAAGGACAAAAGCACACAGATTGAGACAGATGCTCTAGAGCAATCTATACCACCAGACCAAAAAGGAAGGCTGATGAACCAGTGCACACTGGTGACGCCGATACGCCAGAACGACCCTATGACGCCTATACACCAGATCATGCTGGGGAGGGTGATCATCCAGACAACTTTGTTGACGCTATTGCAGAGGCTCACACTGAGGTAGCTGATGCACCAGATAACCTTTGTGAGGCTGGTCTCCTAGAACACACTACAGAGGCTAACGCCTTATACCACAGTGTGGAGGGCGACGAACGGACGAGACCAAACTGGCGGGGGATATAAATTGAATTCTGGAACAGGGTTAATGCGCATGATGGCCGCTATGCATTCTCTCTTATGGGACTAACTCCTTGCACCTGAAGTACGGGCTACTGCGCATGGTGGTCGCCATACATGGGCTCTTATGGGACTAACGCCTTGCACCTGGGCTAGGGGTTACTGCCCAAGGTGGTGGTTATACATAGACTCTAATGGAGAAAGGTTGCGCGAGATGGTGTCCGCGTGCAACTTCCTAGTGCTAGTACACCCGAGGCTAGATGTTTACTGAATAAAGGTTATATGAGACTAAATCTAAGTATATTGACCGGGTGATAATAGCAGCTCACATTGTATAGCCCATATATAGCCTTCCCAGTGTGGACAACTCTACGGGCCTCACAGTTTTGCTCTGGCGCTTCGGCCTCACAAGTGTGTTTTCCTAAGGCATCCTTCTAGTTAAGGTCTATACGGATAGAGTATAGCAGTCGTCACGCATAGCACACTGGTGACGCCGATACACCAGAACGATCCTATGCGGCATATACACTAGATCATGCAGGGGAGGGTGAACAACCAGAGCACCTCGGTGACGCTATTGCAGAGGACCACACTGAGGAAGATGATGCACTAAATAACACTTGGAGGCTGATCTCCTAGATCACAGTACAAAGGCTAACACTTCTGTTTTGGATTTCAGGAAGATCTAACCAATAGTTCATAAGTTGACAATGTGGAGCTCCTGAGGCAGCTCCGCAGAGATAGATCTATAAGAACAATGTATCACCATGAGCTTCTGGTCCATCTCCGTAATTTTAGTCTCATATAACCAAACTATACTGCCTCGGGTGTCCTATCACTTGGAAGTTGCACGCGGCCAGCAACTCGCGCAACCGCCCCTATGCCGTCTTCTTAATTACTATGTCCTAGTTTTCCCCATAGGAGCCTGTGTATAGCCGCTATCTGCTGAAGCTGCAGAGAACATCAGTTAGAACGATGCACCATAGCACGCAGGGAAGGCTGAAATACTGAAGGACAGTAGGGACGACACACATACGCACACCGATGAGACAGATGTTCTAGAGCACACTGGGCAATCTGTACAACTTGACCAAGGATTGAGGCTGATATACTAGAGCACACTGGGGACGCCGATACGCCAGTACGACCCTATGATCATATACACCAGATCATGCTGGGGAGGTTGAACAACCAGAGCACCTTGGTGACGCTATTGCAGAGGACCACGCTGAGGAAGATGATGCACTAAATAACACTTGTAGGCTGATCTCCTAGAACACAATACCTTAGACCACAGTGTGGAGGACGATGGACTAGACAAAACTGAGGTAGGATAAAATGGGAAATCTGGACCAGGGGCTTTGCGCAAGAAGGCGCCAGTACATAGGCTCTTATGGGACTCTCTCCTTGCACCTGGGCTAAGGGCTACTGCGCAAGATTTTGGCTATAAATAGGCTCTTATAGAGAAAGGTAGCACAGGGTTTCGTGACCAAAAGGAAGCTAAGCACGTGGCTCGTGCGCAACATTGCGGCTGTATATAGGCTCTTATGGAGAAAGATGGCACAGGGCAGACATAGGAGATAAAGGGGACCTAATAGGGGCTGTTCGCAGGATGTAGGCCGCGTGCAACTTCCTAGTGCTAAGACACCCCAGACAAGATGGTTGCTGAACATTTGGTTCTATGGGGTAAATTGAATTAGATGGACCAGGAAAACACACGGGTAACCAGAACACACTGGTGAGGCCAAAGCGCCAGGAGCATCTGTGATGCCTCTAGAGTAGCCCACACTGGGAAGGCCGATGTACAAAAACACACTCGGGGCGCTGATACACCACAGGGCACTGTGGAGCTGACACCCCTTAGCAGACCGGAGGAGCTGCTTGACCATAGCTCAATGGGTGCTTATACACCGGAGCACATTGGGGACACTGATGGGAGAGAGCGCACTGTTGAAGGCGATGCACTATATTACCTTAGGGTGGTTAATACACCAGACCGCACTGAGGAGGCTCATGCACCAGATCGCACTGATGACACTGATGGAGCATAGCAGGTTACTGAACATGCGCCAGAGCAAAAACCTGGGAGGCATATTCACATACCATCCTGGGAAGGGTATTCAGGCAGAGCATACAGGTAACGCTAATGCACGAGACAACATTGGGAAGGCTCATCGAGCACACCTGGATAGCCTGAAACACCGAAGCACAGGTCGGGCTGAAGCTGCAGAGAACATCAGTTAGAGCGATGCACCATAGCACACTGGGAAGGGTGAAATACTGAAGGACAAAAGCACACAGATTGAGACAGATGCTCTAGAGCAATCTATACCACCAGACCAAAAAGGAAGGCTGATGAACCAGTGCACACTGGTGACGCCGATACGCCAGAACGACCCTATGACGCCTATACACCAGATCATGCTGGGGAGGGTGATCATCCAGACAACTTTGTTGACGCTATTGCAGAGGCTCACACTGAGGTAGCTGATGCACCAGATAACCCTTGTGAGGCTGGTCTCCTAGAACACACTACAGAGACTAACGCCTTATACCACAGTGTGGAGGGCGACGAACGGACGAGACCAAACTGGCGAGGGATATAAATTGAATTCTGGAACAGGGTTAATGCGCATGATGGCCGCTATACATTCTCTCTTATGGGACTAACTCCTTGCACCTGAAGTATGGGCTACTGCGCATGGTGGCCGCTATACATTGGCTCTTATGGGATCAACTCTTACACCTGGGCTAGGGGCTACTGCCCCAGGTGGTGGTTATACATAGACTCTAATGGAGAAATGTTGCACGAGATGGTGTCTGCATGTAACTTCCTAGTGCTAGACAACCGAGGCTAGATGTTTACTGAACAATGGTTATATGAGACTAAATTTAAGTAGATTGACTTGGAGATAATGGCGCTCACATTATATAGCCTATATATAGCTTGCGCAGTAGCCCCAAGCCCAGGTGCAAGAAGTTAGTCCCATCTTGCGAATTACCCCCTGTTCCAGAATTCACTTTTTATCCCTCCAAAATTTGGCGTAGTCCATTGGCTTCCACACTGTGGTATAAGACGTTAGCCTCTGTAGTGTGTTCTAGGTAATCAGCCTCATAAGTGTTATTTAGTGCATCAGCTTCCACAATGTGATCCTCTGCAACAGCGACACCAAGGTGCTGTGGTTGTTCAGCCTCCGCAGCATGATCCAGTGTATAGGTCTCATGGGGTCGTTCTGTTGTTTTCTGCAGCTTCAGCCCGACTGTGCTTCGGTGTTTCAGTGCACTGTGGTCTATCAGGTCCCCGAATGTCAGCTGGTACATTAGCCATCCCAGTCTGGACAGCTCTACGGGCCTCACAGTTTTGCTCTGTTGCTTCGGCCTCACCAGTGTGTTCTGGTTACGTGTTGTGTATTCCTGAGGCAGCCTTCTAGTTAAGGTCTAGAGGAATAGAGTATAGCAGTCGTCACGCATAGCACACTCGTGACGCCGATACGCCAGAACGATCCTATGAGGCATATACACTAGATCATGCAGGAGATGGTGAACAACCAGAGCACCTCGGTGACGCTATTGCAGAGGACAACACTGAGGAAGAAGATGCACTAAATAACACTTGTAGCCTGATCTGCTAGAACAAAGTACAAAGGCTAACACTTCTGTTCTGGAATATCAGGATGATCAAACCAATAATTCATAAGTAGACAATGTGAGCTCCTGATGAGCTTCAGGTCAATCTCCTTAATTTTAATCTCATGTAACCAAAGGTGCCTCGGTGTCCTATCACTTGGAAATTGCACGCGGCCACCATCTCGCGCAACCCCCCATATGATGTCTCAATAAATACTATGTGCTAGTTTTCCCCATAGGAGCCTGCGTATAGCCGCTATATGCTGAAACTGCAGAGAACATCAGTTATAACGATGCACCATAGCACGCAGGGAAGGCTGAAATACTGAAGGACAGTAGGGACGATTACACATACGCACACCGATGAGACAGATGTTCTACAGCACACTGGGCAATCTGTACAACTAGACCAAGGAGTGAGGCTGATATACTAGAGCACACTGGGGACGCCGATACGCCAGTACGACCCTATGAGGCAAATGCACCAGATCATGCTGGGGAGGTTGAACAACCCGAGCACCTCGGTGACGCTATTGCTAAGGAAGATGATGCACTAAATAACACTTGTAGGCTGATCTCCTAGAACACAATACAGAGGCTATTACCTTAGACTACAGTGTGGAGGACTATGGACTAGACCAAACTGATGAAGGATAAAATGAGAAATCTGGACCAGGGGCTAATGCGCACCTGGGCTAAGGGCTACTGCGTATAGCCGCTATCTGCTGAAGCTGCAGAGAACATCAGTTAGATCGATGCACCATAGCACACAGGGAAGGCTGAAATACTGAAGGACAGTAGGGACGATTACACATACGCACACCAATGAGACAGATGTTCTAGAGCACACTGGTCTATCTGTGCAACTAGACCAAGGAGTGAGGCTGATATACTAGAGCACACTGGTGGCACCGATACGCCAGTACGACCCTATGAGGCATATACACCAGATCATGCTGGGGAGGGTGAACAACCAGAGCACCTCGGTGACACTGTTGCAGAGGACCACACTGAGGAAGATGAAGCACTAAATAACACTTGTGGGCTGATCTCCTAGAACACAATACAAAGGCTAACACCTTATACCACAGTGTGCAGGACGATGGACTAGACCAAACTGAGGAAGGATAAAATGGGAATTCTGGACCAGGGGCTAATGCGCAAGAAGGCCGCTATACATACTCTCTTATGGGAGTCTCTCCTTGCGCCTGGGCTAAGGGCTACTGCGCAAGATGGTGGCTATACATAGGCTCTTATAGAGAAAGGTAGCACAGGGGTTCGTGAGCAAGAGAGCGGCTATACTTAGTCTCTTATGGAGGAAGCTAGCACGTGGGCACGTGCGCAACTAACGGCTATACATATTCTCTGATCTAGAAAGATGGCACAGGGGAGACATAGGAGAACGGAATAGGGGCTGATCGCAGAATGGAGGCCGCGTGCAACTTCCTACTGCTAGGACACCCCACATAAGATGGTTGCTGAACATTTTGTGTCTATGGGGTAAATTGAATTAGATGGACCAGGAAAACAACGGGTAACCAGAACACACTGGTGAGGCCGAAGCGCCAGAGGCAAACTGTGATGCCTCTAGAGCAGCCCACACTGGGAAGGCTGATGTACCAAACCACACTCGGGGCGCTGATACACCACAGGGCACTGTGGAGCTGGCAACCCGCAACACACCGGAGGAGCTGCTTGAACATATCTCAATGGGAGCACCGGAGCACATTGGGGACACTGATGATAGAGAGCGCACTGAGGAGGCTCATGGACCAGATCGCACTGATTACACTGATGGAGCAGAGCAGGGTGCTGAAGACGATGCGCCAGAGCAAAAACCTGTGAAGCACATTCACCAGACCATACTGGAAAGGGTATTCAATCAGAGAATACTGGTAACGGTAATGAACGGGACAACGTTGGAAAGGCTCATCGAGCACACCTGGGTTGCCTGAAACATCGAAGCACAGGTCGGGCTGAAGCTGCAGATAACTTCAGTTAGAACGATGCACCATAGCGCACCGATGAGACAGATGTTCTAGAGCACACTGGGCAATCTGTACAACTAGACCAAGGAGTGAGGCTGATATACTAGAGCACACTGGGGACGCCGATACGCCAGTACGACCCTATGAGGTAAATGCACCAGATCATGCTGGGGAGGTTGAACAACCAGAGCAGCTCGGTGACGCTATTGCTAAGGACCACACTGAGGAAGATGATGCACTAAACAACACTTGTAGGCCGATCTCCGAGAACACAATACTGAGTCTAACACCTTAGACTACAGTGTGGAGGACTATGTACTAGACCAAACTGATGAAAGATAAAAAGGAAATCTGGACCAGTGGCTAATGCGCACCTGGGCTAATGGCTACTGCGTATAGCCGCTATCTGCTGAAGCTGCAGAGAACATCAGTTAGAACGATGCACCATAGCACACAGGGAAGGCTGAAATACTGAAGGACAGTAGGGTCGATTACACATACGCACACCGATGAGACAGATGTTCTGGAGCACACTGGGCAACCTGTACAACTAGACCAAGGAGTGAGGCTGATTTACCAGAGCACACTGGGGACGCCGATACGCCAGTACGACCCTATGAGGCATATACACCAGATCATGCTGGGGAGGGTGAACAACCAGAGCACCTCGGTGACGCTATTGCAGAGGACCACGCTGAGGAATATGATGCACTAAATAGCACTAGTAGGCTGATCTCCTAGAACACAATACAGAGGCTAACACCTTAGACCACAGTGTGAAGGACGATGGACTAGACCAAACTGAGGTAGTATAAAATGGGAAATCTGGACCAGGGGCTATTGCGCAAGAAGGCTCTTATGGGAATCTCTCCTTGCACCTGGCCTAAGGGCTACTGCGCAAGATTTTGGCTATAAATAGGCTCTTATAGAGAAAGGTAGCACAGGGTTTCGTAACCAAAAGGAAGCTAAGCACGTGGCTCGTGCGCAACATTGCGGCTGTATATAGGCTCTTATGGAGAAAGATGGCACAGGGCAGACATAGGAGATCAAGGGGACCTAATAGGGGCTGTTCGCAGGATGTAGGCCGCGTGCAACTTCCTAGTGCTAAGACACCCCAGACAAGATGGTTGCTGAACATTTGGTTCTATGGGGTAAATTCAATTAGATGGACCAGGAAAACACACGGGTAACCAGAACACACTGGTGAGGCCAAAGCGCCAGGAGCATCTGTGATGCCTCTAGAGTAGCCCACACTGGGAAGGCTGATGTACAAAAACACACTCGGGGCGCTGATACACCACAGGGCACTGTGGAGCTGACACCCCTTAGCAGACCGGAGGAGCTGCTTCAATGGGTACTAATGCACCGGAGCACATTGAGGACACTGATGGGAGAGAGCGCACTGTTGAAGGCGATGCACTATATGACCTTAGGGTGGATAATACACCAGACCGCACTGAGGAGGCTCATGCACCAGATCGCACTGATGACACTGATGGAGCAGAGCAAGTTGCTGAAGACGTTGCGCCAGAGCAAAAACCTGGGAGGCAGGCATATTCACCAGACCATCCTGGGAAGGGTATTCAGGCAGAGCATACAGGTAACGCTAATGCACGAGACAACATTGGGAAGGCTCATCGAGCACACCTGGGTAGCCTGAAACACCGAAGCACAGGTCGGGCTGAAGCTGCAGAGAACATCAGTTAGAGCGATGCACCATAGCACACTGGGAAGGGTGAAATACTGAAGGACAAAAGCACACAGATTGAGACAGATGCTCTAGAGCACATTGGGCAATCTGTACCACCAGATCAAAAGGAAGGCTGATGAACCAAGGCACACTGGTGACGCCGATACGCCAGAACGACCCTATGACGCCTATACACCAGATAATGCTGGGGAGGGTGATCATCCAGACAACTTTGTTGACGCTATTGCAGAGGCTCACACTGAGGTAGCTGATGCACCAGATAACCTTTGTGAGGCTGGTCTCCTAGAACACACTACAGAGGCTAACGCCTTATACCACAGTGTGGAGGGCGACGAACGGACGAGACCAAACTGGCGGGGGATATAAATTGAATTCTGGAACAGGGTTAATGCGCATGATGGCCGCTATGCATTCTCTCTTATGGGACTAACTCCTTGCACCTGAAGTACGGGCTACTGCGCATGGTGGTCGCCATACATGGGCTCTTATGGGACTAACGCCTTGCACCTGGGCTAGGGGTTACTGCCCAAGGTGGTGGTTATACATAGACTCTAATGGAGAAAGGTTGCGCGAGATGGTGTCCGCGTGCAACTTCCTAGTGCTAGTACACCCGAGGCTAGATGTTTACTGAATAAAGGTTATATGAGACTAAATCTAAGTATATTGACCGGGTGATAATAGCAGCTCACATTGTATAGCCCATATATAGCCTTCCCAGTGTGGACAACTCTACGGGCCTCACAGTTTTGCTCTGGCGCTTCGGCCTCACAAGTGTGTTTTCCTAAGGCATCCTTCTAGTTAAGGTCTATACGGATAGAGTATAGCAGTCGTCACGCATAGCACACTGGTGACGCCGATACACCAGAACGATCCTATGAGGCATATACACTAGATCATGCAGGGGAGGGTGAACAACCAGAGCACCTCGGTGACGCTATTGCAGAGGACCACACTGAGGAAGATGATGCACTAAATAACACTTGGAGGCTGATCTCCTAGATCACAGTACAAAGGCTAACACTTCTGTTTTGGATTTCAGGAAGATCTAACCAATAGTTCATAAGTTGACAATGTGGAGCTCCTGAGGCAGCTCCGCAGAGATAGATCTATAAGAACAATGTATCACCATGAGCTTCTGGTCCATCTCCGTAATTTTAGTCTCATATAACCAAACTATACTGCCTCGGGTGTCCTATCACTTGGAAGTTGCACGCGGCCAGCAACTCGCGCAACCGCCCCTATGCCGTCTTCTTAATTACTATGTCCTAGTTTTCCCCATAGGAGCCTGTGTATAGCCGCTATCTGCTGAAGCTGCAGAGAACATCAGTTAGAACGATGCACCATAGCACGCAGGGAAGGCTGAAATACTGAAGGACAGTAGGGACGACACACATACGCACACCGATGAGACAGATGTTCTAGAGCACACTGGGCAATCTGTACAACTTGACCAAGGATTGAGGCTGATATACTAGAGCACACTGGGGACGCCGATACGCCAGTACGACCCTATGATCATATACACCAGATCATGCTGGGGAGGTTGAACAACCAGAGCACCTTGGTGACGCTATTGCAGAGGACCACGCTGAGGAAGATGATGCACTAAATAACACTTGTAGGCTGATCTCCTAGAACACAATACCTTAGACCACAGTGTGGAGGACGATGGACTAGACAAAACTGAGGTAGGATAAAATGGGAAATCTGGACCAGGGGCTTTGCGCAAGAAGGCGCCAGTACATAGGCTCTTATGGGACTCTCTCCTTGCACCTGGGCTAAGGGCTACTGCGCAAGATTTTGGCTATAAATAGGCTCTTATAGAGAAAGGTAGCACAGGGTTTCGTGACCAAAAGGAAGCTAAGCACGTGGCTCGTGCGCAACATTGCGGCTGTATATAGGCTCTTATGGAGAAAGATGGCACAGGGCAGACATAGGAGATAAAGGGGACCTAATAGGGGCTGTTCGCAGGATGTAGGCCGCGTGCAACTTCCTAGTGCTAAGACACCCCAGACAAGATGGTTGCTGAACATTTGGTTCTATGGGGTAAATTGAATTAGATGGACCAGGAAAACACACGGGTAACCAGAACACACTGGTGAGGCCAAAGCGCCAGGAGCATCTGTGATGCCTCTAGAGTAGCCCACACTGGGAAGGCCGATGTACAAAAACACACTCGGGGCGCTGATACACCACAGGGCACTGTGGAGCTGACACCCCTTAGCAGACCGGAGGAGCTGCTTGACCATAGCTCAATGGGTGCTTATACACCGGAGCACATTGGGGACACTGATGGGAGAGAGCGCACTGTTGAAGGCGATGCACTATATTACCTTAGGGTGGTTAATACACCAGACCGCACTGAGGAGGCTCATGCACCAGATCGCACTGATGACACTGATGGAGCATAGCAGGTTACTGAACATGCGCCAGAGCAAAAACCTGGGAGGCATATTCACATACCATCCTGGGAAGGGTATTCAGGCAGAGCATACAGGTAACGCTAATGCACGAGACAACATTGGGAAGGCTCATCGAGCACACCTGGATAGCCTGAAACACCGAAGCACAGGTCGGGCTGAAGCTGCAGAGAACATCAGTTAGAGCGATGCACCATAGCACACTGGGAAGGGTGAAATACTGAAGGACAAAAGCACACAGATTGAGACAGATGCTCTAGAGCAATCTATACCACCAGACCAAAAAGGAAGGCTGATGAACCAGTGCACACTGGTGACGCCGATACGCCAGAACGACCCTATGACGCCTATACACCAGATCATGCTGGGGAGGGTGATCATCCAGACAACTTTGTTGACGCTATTGCAGAGGCTCACACTGAGGTAGCTGATGCACCAGATAACCCTTGTGAGGCTGGTCTCCTAGAACACACTACAGAGACTAACGCCTTATACCACAGTGTGGAGGGCGACGAACGGACGAGACCAAACTGGCGAGGGATATAAATTGAATTCTGGAACAGGGTTAATGCGCATGATGGCCGCTATACATTCTCTCTTATGGGACTAACTCCTTGCACCTGAAGTATGGGCTACTGCGCATGGTGGCCGCTATACATTGGCTCTTATGGGATCAACTCTTACACCTGGGCTAGGGGCTACTGCCCCAGGTGGTGGTTATACATAGACTCTAATGGAGAAATGTTGCACGAGATGGTGTCTGCATGTAACTTCCTAGTGCTAGACAACCGAGGCTAGATGTTTACTGAACAATGGTTATATGAGACTAAATTTAAGTAGATTGACTTGGAGATAATGGCGCTCACATTATATAGCCTATATATAGCTTGCGCAGTAGCCCCAAGCCCAGGTGCAAGAAGTTAGTCCCATAAGAGCCCAAGTATAGCGGCCATCTTGCGAATTACCCCCTGTTCCAGAATTCACTTTTTATCCCTCCAAAATTTGGCGTAGTCCATTGGCTTCCACACTGTGGTATAAGACGTTAGCCTCTGTAGTGTGTTCTAGGTAATCAGCCTCATAAGTGTTATTTAGTGCATCAGCTTCCACAATGTGATCCTCTGCAACAGCGACACCAAGGTGCTGTGGTTGTTCAGCCTCCGCAGCATGATCCAGTGTATAGGTCTCATGGGGTCGTTCTGTTGTTTTCTGCAGCTTCAGCCCGACTGTGCTTCGGTGTTTCAGTGCACTGTGGTCTATCAGGTCCCCGAATGTCAGCTGGTACATTAGCCATCCCAGTCTGGACAGCTCTACGGGCCTCACAGTTTTGCTCTGTTGCTTCGGCCTCACCAGTGTATTCTGGTTACGTGTTGTGTATTCCTGAGGCAGCCTTCTAGTTAAGGTCTAGAGGAATAGAGTATAGCAGTCGTCACGCATAGCACACTCGTGACGCCGATACGCCAGAACGATCCTATGAGGCATATACACTAGATCATGCAGGAGATGGTGAACAACCAGAGCACCTCGGTGACGCTATTGCAGAGGACAACACTGAGGAAGAAGATGCACTAAATAACACTTGTAGCCTGATCTGCTAGAACAAAGTACAAAGGCTAACACTTCTGTTCTGGAATATCAGGATGATCAAACCAATAATTCATAAGTAGACAATGTGAGCTCCTGATGAGCTTCAGGTCAATCTCCTTAATTTTAATCTCATGTAACCAAAGGTGCCTCGGTGTCCTATCACTTGGAAATTGCACGCGGCCACCATCTCGCGCAACCCCCCATATGATGTCTCAATAAATACTATGTGCTAGTTTTCCCCATAGGAGCCTGCGTATAGCCGCTATATGCTGAAACTGCAGAGAACATCAGTTATAACGATGCACCATAGCACGCAGGGAAGGCTGAAATACTGAAGGACAGTAGGGACGATTACACATACGCACACCGATGAGACAGATGTTCTACAGCACACTGGGCAATCTGTACAACTAGACCAAGGAGTGAGGCTGATATACTAGAGCACACTGGGGACGCCGATACGCCAGTACGACCCTATGAGGCAAATGCACCAGATCATGCTGGGGAGGTTGAACAACCCGAGCACCTCGGTGACGCTATTGCTAAGGAAGATGATGCACTAAATAACACTTGTAGGCTGATCTCCTAGAACACAATACAGAGGCTATTACCTTAGACTACAGTGTGGAGGACTATGGACTAGACCAAACTGATGAAGGATAAAATGAGAAATCTGGACCAGGGGCTAATGCGCACCTGGGCTAAGGGCTACTGCGTATAGCCGCTATCTGCTGAAGCTGCAGAGAACATCAGTTAGATCGATGCACCATAGCACACAGGGAAGGCTGAAATACTGAAGGACAGTAGGGACGATTACACATACGCACACCAATGAGACAGATGTTCTAGAGCACACTGGTCTATCTGTGCAACTAGACCAAGGAGTGAGGCTGATATACTAGAGCACACTGGTGGCACCGATACGCCAGTACGACCCTATGAGGCATATACACCAGATCATGCTGGGGAGGGTGAACAACCAGAGCACCTCGGTGACACTGTTGCAGAGGACCACACTGAGGAAGATGAAGCACTAAATAACACTTGTGGGCTGATCTCCTAGAACACAATACAAAGGCTAACACCTTATACCACAGTGTGCAGGACGATGGACTAGACCAAACTGAGGAAGGATAAAATGGGAATTCTGGACCAGGGGCTAATGCGCAAGAAGGCCGCTATACATACTCTCTTATGGGAGTCTCTCCTTGCGCCTGGGCTAGGCTCTTATAGAGAAAGGTAGCACAGGGGTTCGTGAGCAAGAGAGCGGCTATACTTAGTCTCTTATGGAGGAAGCTAGCACGTGGGCACGTGCGCAACTAACGGCTATACATATTCTCTGATCTAGAAAGATGGCACAGGGGAGACATAGGAGAACGGAATAGGGGCTGATCGCAGAATGGAGGCCGCGTGCAACTTCCTACTGCTAGGACACCCCACATAAGATGGTTGCTGAACATTTGTGTCTATGGGGTAAATTGAATTAGATGGACCAGGAAAACAACGGGTAACCAGAACACACTGGTGAGGCCGAAGCGCCAGAGGCAAACTGTGATGCCTCTAGAGCAGCCCACACTGGGAAGGCTGATGTACCAAACCACACTCGGGGCGCTGATACACCACAGGGCACTGTGGAGCTGGCAACCCGCAACACACCGGAGGAGCTGCTTGAACATATCTCAATGGGAGCACCGGAGCACATTGGGGACACTGATGATAGAGAGCGCACTGAGGAGGCTCATGGACCAGATCGCACTGATTACACTGATGGAGCAGAGCAGGGTGCTGAAGACGATGCGCCAGAGCAAAAACCTGTGAAGCACATTCACCAGACCATACTGGAAAGGGTATTCAATCAGAGAATACTGGTAACGGTAATGAACGGGACAACGTTGGAAAGGCTCATCGAGCACACCTGGGTTGCCTGAAACATCGAAGCACAGGTCGGGCTGAAGCTGCAGATAACTTCAGTTAGAACGATGCACCATAGCGCACCGATGAGACAGATGTTCTAGAGCACACTGGGCAATCTGTACAACTAGACCAAGGAGTGAGGCTGATATACTAGAGCACACTGGGGACGCCGATACGCCAGTACGACCCTATGAGGTAAATGCACCAGATCATGCTGGGGAGGTTGAACAACCAGAGCAGCTCGGTGACGCTATTGCTAAGGACCACACTGAGGAAGATGATGCACTAAACAACACTTGTAGGCCGATCTCCGAGAACACAATACTGAGTCTAACACCTTAGACTACAGTGTGGAGGACTATGTACTAGACCAAACTGATGAAAGATAAAAAGGAAATCTGGACCAGTGGCTAATGCGCACCTGGGCTAATGGCTACTGCGTATAGCCGCTATCTGCTGAAGCTGCAGAGAACATCAGTTAGAACGATGCACCATAGCACACAGGGAAGGCTGAAATACTGAAGGACAGTAGGGTCGATTACACATACGCACACCGATGAGACAGATGTTCTGGAGCACACTGGGCAACCTGTACAACTAGACCAAGGAGTGAGGCTGATTTACCAGAGCACACTGGGGACGCCGATACGCCAGTACGACCCTATGAGGCATATACACCAGATCATGCTGGGGAGGGTGAACAACCAGAGCACCTCGGTGACGCTATTGCAGAGGACCACGCTGAGGAATATGATGCACTAAATAGCACTAGTAGGCTGATCTCCTAGAACACAATACAGAGGCTAACACCTTAGACCACAGTGTGAAGGACGATGGACTAGACCAAACTGAGGTAGTATAAAATGGGAAATCTGGACCAGGGGCTATTGCGCAAGAAGGCTCTTATGGGAATCTCTCCTTGCACCTGGCCTAAGGGCTACTGCGCAAGATTTTGGCTATAAATAGGCTCTTATAGAGAAAGGTAGCACAGGGTTTCGTAACCAAAAGGAAGCTAAGCACGTGGCTCGTGCGCAACATTGCGGCTGTATATAGGCTCTTATGGAGAAAGATGGCACAGGGCAGACATAGGAGATCAAGGGGACCTAATAGGGGCTGTTCGCAGGATGTAGGCCGCGTGCAACTTCCTAGTGCTAAGACACCCCAGACAAGATGGTTGCTGAACATTTGGTTCTATGGGGTAAATTCAATTAGATGGACCAGGAAAACACACGGGTAACCAGAACACACTGGTGAGGCCAAAGCGCCAGGAGCATCTGTGATGCCTCTAGAGTAGCCCACACTGGGAAGGCTGATGTACAAAAACACACTCGGGGCGCTGATACACCACAGGGCACTGTGGAGCTGACACCCCTTAGCAGACCGGAGGAGCTGCTTCAATGGGTACTAATGCACCGGAGCACATTGAGGACACTGATGGGAGAGAGCGCACTGTTGAAGGCGATGCACTATATGACCTTAGGGTGGATAATACACCAGACCGCACTGAGGAGGCTCATGCACCAGATCGCACTGATGACACTGATGGAGCAGAGCAAGTTGCTGAAGACGTTGCGCCAGAGCAAAAACCTGGGAGGCAGGCATATTCACCAGACCATCCTGGGAAGGGTATTCAGGCAGAGCATACAGGTAACGCTAATGCACGAGACAACATTGGGAAGGCTCATCGAGCACACCTGGGTAGCCTGAAACACCGAAGCACAGGTCGGGCTGAAGCTGCAGAGAACATCAGTTAGAGCGATGCACCATAGCACACTGGGAAGGGTGAAATACTGAAGGACAAAAGCACACAGATTGAGACAGATGCTCTAGAGCACATTGGGCAATCTGTACCACCAGATCAAAAGGAAGGCTGATGAACCAAGGCACACTGGTGACGCCGATACGCCAGAACGACCCTATGACGCCTATACACCAGATAATGCTGGGGAGGGTGATCATCCAGACAACTTTGTTGACGCTATTGCAGAGGCTCACACTGAGGTAGCTGATGCACCAGATAACCTTTGTGAGGCTGGTCTCCTAGAACACACTACAGAGGCTAACGCCTTATACCACAGTGTGGAGGGCGACGAACGGACGAGACCAAACTGGCGGGGGATATAAATTGAATTCTGGAACAGAGTTAATGCGCATGATGGCCGCTATGCATTCTCTCTTATGGGACTAACTCCTTGCACCTGAAGTACGGGCTACTGCGCATGGTGGTCCCCATACATGGGCTCTTATGGGACTAACGCCTTGCACCTGGGCTAGGGGTTACTGCCCAAGGTGGTGGTTATACATAGACTCTAATGGAGAAAGGTTGCGCGAGATGGTGTCCGCGTGCAACTTCCTAGTGCTAGTACACCCGAGGCTAGATGTTTACTGAATAAAGGTTATATGAGACTAAATCTAAGTATATTGACCGGGTGATAATAGCAGCTCACATTGTATAGCCCATATATAGCCTTCCCAGTGTGGACAGCTCTACGGGCCTCACAGTTTTGCTCTGGCGCTTCGGCCTCACAAGTGTGTTCTGGTTACGTGTTGTGTTTTCCTAAGGCAGCCTTCTAGTTAAGGTCTATACGGATAGAGTATAGCAGTCGTCACGCATAGCACACTGGTGACGCCGATACACCAGAACGATCCTATGAGGCATATACACTAGATCATGCAGGGGAGGGTGAACAACCAGAGCACCTCGGTGACGCTATTGCAGAGGACCACACTGAGGAAGATGATGCACTAAATAACACTTGGAGGCTAATCTCCTAGATCACAGTACAAAGGCTAACATTTCTGTTTTGGATTTCAGGAAGATCTAACCAATAGTTCATGTGAGCTCCTGAGGCAGCTCCGTAGAGATAGATCTATAAGAACAATGTATCACCATGAGCTTCTGGTCGATCTCCGTAAGTTTAGTCTCATATAACCAACGGTCAGGCACTATACTGCCTCGGGTGTCCTATCACTTGGAAGTTGCACGCGGCCAACATCTCGCGCAACCGCCCCTATGCCGTCTCCTTAATTACTATGTCCTTGTTTTCCCCATAGGAGCCTGTGTATAGCCGCTATCTGCTGAAGCTGCAGAGAACATCAGTTAGAACGATGCACCATAGCACGCAGGGAAGGCTGAAATACTGAAGGACAGTAGGGACGATTACACATACGCACACCGATGAGACAGATGTTCTAGAGCACACTGGGCAATCTGTACAACTAGACCAAGGAGTGAGGCTGATTTACGAGAGCACACTGGGGACGCCGATACGCCAGTACGACCCTATGAGGCATATACACCAGATCATGCTGGGGTGGGTGAACAACCAGAGCACCTCGGTGACGCTATTGCAGAGGACCACGCTGAGGAAGATGATGCACTAAATAACACTTGTAGGCTGATCTCCTAGAACACAATACCTTAGACCACAGTGTGGAGGACGATGGACTAGACCAAACTGAGGTAGGATAAAATGGGAAATCTGGACCAGGGGCTATTGCGCAAGAAGGCCGCTATACATAGGCTCTTATGGGACTCTCTCCTTGCACCTGGGCTAAGGGCTACTGCGCAAGATTTTGGCTATAAATAGGCTCTTATAGAGAAAGGTAGCACAGGGTTTCGTGACCAAAAGGAAGCTAAGCACGTGGCTCGTGCGCAACATTGCGGCTGTATGTAGGCTCTTATGGAGAAAGGTGGCACAGGGCAGACATAGGAGATAAAGGGGACCTAATAGGGGCTGATCGCAGGATGTAGGCCGCGTGCAACTTCCTAGTGCAAAGACACCCCAGACAAGATGGTTGCTGAACATTTGGTTCTTGGGGTAAATTGAATTAGATGGACCAGGAAAACACACGGGTAACCAGAACACACTGGTGAGGCCAAAGCGCCAGGAGCATCTGTGATGCCTCTAGAGTAGCCCACACTGGGAAGCTGATGTACAAAAACACACTCGGGGCGCTGATACACCACAGGGCACTGTGAAGCTGACACCCCTTAGCAGACCGGACGAGCTGCTTGACCATAGTTCAATGGGTACTAATGCACCGGAGCACATTGAGGACACTGGTGGGAGAGAGCGCACTGTTGAAGGCGATGCCCTATATGACCTTAGGGTGGATAATACACCAGACCGCACTGAGGAGGCTCATGCACCAGATCGCACTGATGACACTGATGGAGCAGAGCAAGTTGCTGAAACGTTGTGCCAGAGCAAAAACCTGGGAGGCATATTCACCAGACCATCCTGGGAAGGGTATTCAGGCAGAGCATACAGGTAACGCTAATGCACGAGACAACATTGGGAAGGCTCATCGAGCACACCTGGGTAGCCTGAAACACCGAAGCACAGGTCGGGCTAAAGCTGCAGAGAACATCAGTTAGAGCGATGCACCATAGCACACTGGGAAGGGTGAAATACTGAAGGACAAAAGCACACAGATTGAGACAGATGCTCTAGAGCACATTGGGCAATCTGTACCACCAGACCAAAAAGGAAGGCTGATGATCAGTGCACACTGGTGACGCCGATACGCCAGAACGACCCTATGACGCCTATACACCAGATCATGCTGGGGAGGGTGATCATCCAGACAACTTTGTTGACGCTATTGCAGAGGCTCACACTGAGGTAGCTGATGCACCAGATAACCCTTGTGAGGCTGGTCTCCTAGAACACACTACAGAGACTAACGCCTTATACCACAGTGTGGAGGGCGACGAACGGACGAGACCAAACTGGCGAGGGATATAAATTGAATTCTGGAACAGGGTTAATGCGCATGATGGCCGCTATACATTCTCTCTTATGGGACTAACTCCTTGCACCTGAAGTATGGGCTACTGCGCATGGTGGCCGCTATACATTGGCTCTTATGGGATCAACTCTTACACCTGGGCTAGGGGCTACTGCCCCAGGTGGTGGTTATACATAGACTCTATTGGAGAAATGTTGCACGAGATGGTGTCTGCATGTAACTTCCTAGTGCTAGACAACCGAGGCTAGATGTTTACTGAACAATGGTTATATGAGACTAAATTTAAGTAGATTGACTTGGAGATAATGGCGCTCACATTATATAGCCTATATATAGCTTGCGCAGTAGCCCAAAGCCCAGGTGCAAGAAGTTAGTCCCATAAGAGCCCAAGTATAGCGGCCATCTTGCGAATTACCCCCTGTTCCAGAATTCACTTTTTATCCCTCCAAAATTTGGCGTAGTCCATTGGCTTCCACACTGTGGTATAAGACGTTAGCCTCTGTAGTGTGTTCTAGGTAATCAGCCACATAAGTGTTATTTAGTGCATCAGCTTCCACAATGTGATCCTCTGCAACAGCGACACCAAGGTGCTGTGGTTGTTCAGCCTCCGCAGCATGATCCAGTGTATAGGTCTCATGGGGTCGTTCTGTTGTTCTCTGCAGCTTCAGCCCGACTGTGCTTCGGTGTTTCAGTGCACTGTGGTCTATCAGGTCCCCGAATGTCAGCTGGTACATTAGCCATCCCAGTCTGGACAGCTCTACGGGCCTCACAGTTTTGCTCTGTTGCTTCGGCCTCACCAGTGTGTTCTGGTTACGTGTTGTGTATTCCTGAGGCAGCCTTCTAGTTAAGGTCTAGAGGAATAGAGTATAGCAGTCGAAACGCATAGCACACTCGTGACGCCGATACGCCCGAACGATCCTATGAGGCATATACACTAGATCATGCAGGAGATGGTGAACAACCAGAGCACCTCGGTGACGCTATTGCAGAGGACAACACTGAGGAAGAAGATGCACTACATAACACTTGTAGCCTGATCTGCTAGAACAAAGTACAAAGGCTAACACTTCTGTTCTGGAATATCAGGATGATCAAACCAATAATTCATAAGTAGACAATGTGAGCTCCTGATGAGCTTCTGGTCAATCTCCTTAATTTTAGTCTCATGTAACCAAAGGTGCCTCGGTGTCCTATCACATGGAAATTGCACGCGGCCACCATCTCGCGCAACCCCCCATATGATGTCTCAATAAATACTATGTGCTAGTTTTCCCCATAGGAGCCTGCGTATAGCCGCTATATGCTGAAACTGCAGAGAACATCAGTTATAACGATGCACCATAGCACGCAGGGAAGGCTGAAATACTGAAGGACAGTAGGGACGATTACACATACGCACACCGATGAGACAGATGTTCTACAGCACACTGGGCAATCTGTACAACTAGACCAAGGAGTGAGGCTGATATACTAGAGCACACTGGTGGCACCGATACGCCAGTACGACCCTATGAGGCATATACACCAGATCATGCTGGGGAGGGTGAACAACCAGAGCACCTCGGTGACACTGTTGCAGAGGACCACACTGAGGAAGATGAAGCACTAAATAACACTTGTGGGCTGATCTCCTAGAACACAATACAAAGGCTAACACCTTATACCACAGTGTGCAGGACGATGGACTGAGGAAGGATAAAATGGGAATTCTGGACCAGGGGCTAATGCGCAAGAAGGCCGCTATACATACTCTATTATGGGAGTCTCTCCTTGCGCCTGGGCTAAGGGCTACTGCGCAAGATGGTGGCTATACATAGGCTCTTATAGAGAAACGTAGCACAGGGGTTCGTGAGCAAGAGAGCGGCTATACTTAGTCTCTTATAGAGGAAGCTAGCACGTGGGCACGTGCGCAACTAACGGCTATACATATTCTCTGATCTAGAAAGATGGCACAGGGGAGACATAGGAGAACGGAATAGGGGCTGATCGCAGAATGGAGGCCGCGTGCAACTTCCCTACTGCTAGGACACCCCACATAAGATGGTTGCTGAACATTTGTGTCTATGGGGTAAATTGAATTAGATGGACCAGGAAAACAACGGGTAACCAGAACACACTGGTGAGGCCGAAGCGCCAGAGGCAAACTGTGATGCCTCTAGAGCAGCCCACACTGGGAAAGCTGATGTACCAAACCACACTCGGGGCGCTGATACACCACAGGGCACTGTGGAGCTGGCAACCCCCAACACACCGGAGGAGCTGCTTGAACATATCTCAATGGGAGCACCGGAGCACATTGGGGACACTGATGATAGAGAGCGCACTGAGGAGGCTCATGGACCAGATCGCACTGATTACACTGATGGAGCAGAGCAGGGTGCTGAAGACGATGCGCCAGAGCAAAAACCTGTGAAGCACATTCACCAGACCATACTGGAAAGGGTATTCAATCAGAGAATACTGGTAACGGTAATGAACGGGACAACGTTGGAAAGGCTCATCGAGCACACCTGGGTTGCCTGAAACATCGAAGCACAGGTCGGGCTGAAGCTGCAGATAACTTCAGTTAGAACGATGCACCATAGCACACCGATGAGACAGATGTTCTAGAGCACACTGGGCAATCTGTACAACTAGACCAAGGAGTGAGGCTGATATACTAGAGCACACTGGGGACGCCGATACGCCAGTACGACCCTATGAGGTAAATGCACCAGATCATGCTGGGGAGGTTGAACAACCAGAGCACCTCGGTGACGCTATTGCTAAGGACCACACTGAGGAAGATGATGCACTAAACAACACTTGTAGGCCGATCTCCTAGAACACAATACAGAGTCTAACACCTTAGACTACAGTGTGGAGGACTATGTACTAGACCAAACTGATGAAGGATAAAAAGGAAATCTGGACCAGTGGCTAATGCGCACCTGGGCTAATGGCTACTGCGTATAGCCGCTATCTGCTGAAGCTGCAGAGAACATCAGTTAGAACGATGCACCATAGCACACAGGGAAGGCTGAAATACTGAAGGACAGTAGGGTCGATTACACATACGCACACCGATGAGACAGATGTTCTGGAGCACACTGGGCAACCTGTACAACTAGACCAAGGAGTGAGGCTGATTTACCAGAGCACACTGGGGACGCCGATACGCCAGTACGACCCTATGAGGCATATACACCAGATCATGCTGGGGAGGGTGAACAACCAGAGCACCTCGGTGACGCTGTTGCAGAGGACCACGCTGAGGAAGATGATGCACTAAATAGCACTTGTAGGCTGATCTCCTAGAACACAATACAGAGGCTAACACCTTAGACCACAGTGTGGAGGACGATGGACTAGACCAAACTGAGGTAGTATAAAATGGGAAATCTGGACCAGGGGCTATTGCGCAAGAAGGCCGCTATACATAGGCTCTTATGGGACTCTCTCCTTGCACCTGGGCTAAGGGCTACTGCGCAAGATTTTGGCTATAAATAGGCTCTTATAGAGAAAGGTAGCACAGGGTTTCGTGACCAAAAGGAAGCTAAGCACGTGGCTCGTGCGCAACATTGCGGCTGTATATAGGCTCTTATGGAGAAAGATGGCACAGGGCAGACATAGGAGATAAAGGGGACCTAATAGGGGCTGTTCGCAGGATGTAGGCCGCGTGCAACTTCCTAGTGCTAAGACACCCCATACAAGATGGTTGCTGAACATTTGGTTCTATGGGGTAAATTCAATTAGATGGACCAGGAAAACACACGGGTAACCAGAACACACTGGTGAGGCCAAAGCGCCAGGAGCATCTGTGATGCCTCTAGAGTAGCCCACACTGGGAAGGCTGATGTACAAAAACACACTCGGGGCGCTGATACACCACAGGGCACTGTGGAGCTGACACCCCTTAGCAGACCGGAGGAGCTGCTTCAATGGGTACTAATGCACCGGAGCACATTGAGGACACTTATGGGAGAGAGCGCACTGTTGAAGGCGATGCACTATATGACCTTAGGGTGGATAACACACCAGACCGCACTGAGGAGGCTCATGCACCAGATCGCATTGATGACACTGATGGAGCAGAGCAAGTTGCTGAAGACGTTGCGCCAGAGCAAAAACCTGGGAGGCAGGCATATTCACCAGACCATCCTGGGAAGGGTATTCAGGCAGAGCATACAGGTAACGCTAATGCACGAGACAACATTGGGAAGGCTCATCGAGCACACCTGGATAGCGTGAAACACCGAAGCACAGGTCGGGCTGAAGCTGCAGAGAACATCAGTTAGAGCGATGCACCATAGCACACTGGGAAGGGTGAAATACTGAAGGACAAAAGCACACAGATTGAGACAGATGCTCTAGAGCACATTGGGCAATCTGTACCACCAGACCAAAAAGGAAGGCTGATGATCAGTGCACACTGGTGACGCCGATACGCCAGAACGACCCTATGACGCCTATACACCAGATCATGCTGGGGAGGGTGATCATCCAGACAACTTTGTTGACGCTATTGCAGAGGCTCACACTGAGGTAGCTGATGCACCAGATAACCTTTGTGAGGCTGGTCTCCTAGAACACACTACAGAGGCTAACGCCTTATACCACAGTGTGGAGGGCGACGAACGGACGAGACCAAACTGGCGGGGGATATAAATTGAATTCTGGAACAGGGTTAATGCGCATGATGGCCGCTATGCATTCTCTCTTATGGGACTAACTCCTTGCACCTGAAGTACGGGCTACTGCGCATGGTGGTCGCCATACATGGGCTCTTATGGGACTAACGCCTTGCACCTGGGCTAGGGGTTACTGCCCAAGGTGGTGGTTATACATAGACTCTAATGGAGAAAGGTTGCGCGAGATGGTGTCCGCGTGCAACTTCCTAGTGCTAGTACACCCGAGGCTAGATGTTTACTGAATAAAGGTTATATGAGACTAAATCTAAGTATATTGACCGGGTGATAATAGCAGCTCACATTGTATAGCCCATATATAGCCTTCCCAGTGTGGACAGCTCTACGGGCCTCACAGTTTTGCTCTGGCGCTTCGGCCTCACAAGTGTGTTCTGGTTACGTGTTGTGTTTTCCTAAGGCAGCCTTCTAGTTAAGGTCTATACGGATAGAGTATAGCAGTCGTCATGCATAGCACACTGGTGACGCCGATACACCAGAACGATCCTATGAGGCATATACACTAGATCATGCAGGGGAGGGTGAACAACCAGAGCACCTCGGTGACGCTATTGCAGAGGACCACACTGAGGAAGATGATGCACTAAATAACACATGGAGGCTGATCTCCTAGATCACAGTACAAAGGCTAACACTTCTGTTTTGGATTTCAGGAAGATCTAACCAATAGTTCATAAGTTGACAATGTGAGCTCCTGAGGCAGCTCCGTAGAGATAGATCTATAAGAACAATGTATCACCATGAGCTTCTGGTCGATCTCCGTAAGTTTAGTCTCATATAACCAACGGTCAGGCACTATACTGCCTCGGGTGTCCTATCACTTGGAAGTTGCACGCGGCCAACATCTCGCGCAACCGCCCCTATGCCGTCTCCTTAATTACTATGTCCTAGTTTTCCCCATAGGAGCCTGTGTATAGCCGCTATCTGCTGAAGCTGCAGAGAACATCAGTTAGAACGATGCACCATAGCACGCAGGGAAGGCTGAAATACTGAAGGACAGTAGGGACGATTACACATACGCACACCGATGAGACAGATGTTCTAGAGCACACTGGGCAATCTGTACAACTAGACCAAGGAGTGAGGCTGATATACTAGAGCACACTGGGGACGCCGATACGCCAGTACGACCCTATGAGGCAAATGCACCAGATCATGCTGGGGAGGTTGAACAACTCGAGCACCTCGGTGACGCTATTGCTAAGGACCACACTGAGGAAGATGATGCACTAAACAACACTTGTAGGCCGATCTCCTAGAACACAATACAGAGGCTAACACCTTAGACTACAGTGTGGAGGACTATGGACTAGACCAAACTGATGAAGGATAAAAAGGAAATCTGGACCAGGGGCTAATGCGCACCTGGGCTAATGGCTACTGCGTATAGCCGCTATCTGCTGAAGCTGCAGAGAACATCAGTTAGAACGATGCACCATAGCACACAGGGAAGGCTGAAATACTGAAGGACAGTAGGGTCGATTACACATACGCACACCGATGAGACAGATGTTCCGGAGCACACTGGGCAATCTGTACAACTAGACCAAGGAGTGAGGCTGATTTACGAGAGCACACTGGGGACGCCGATACGCCAGTACGACCCTATGAGGCATATACACCAGATCATGCTGGGGTGGGTGAACAACCAGAGCACCTCGGTGACGCTATTGCAGAGGACCACGCTGAGGAAGATGATGCACTAAATAACACTTGTAGGCTGATCTCCTAGAACACAATACCTTAGACCACAGTGTGGAGGTCGATGGACTAGACCAAACTGAGGTAGGATAAAATGGGAAATCTGGACCAGGGGCTATTGCGCAAGAAGGCCGTTATACATAGGCTCTTATGGGACTCTCTCCTTGCACCTGGGCTAAGGGCTACTGCGCAAGATTTTGGCTATAAATAGGCTCTTATGGAGAAAGATGGCACAGGGCAGACATAGGAGATAAAGGGGACCTAATAGGGGCTGATCGCAGGATGTAGGCCGCGTGCAACTTCCTAGTGCTAAGACAACCCAGACAAGATGGTTGCTGAACATTTGGTTCTTGAGGTAAATTGAATTAGATGGACCAGGAAAACACACGGGTAACCAGAACACACTGGTGAGGCCAAAGCGCCAGGAGCATCTGTGATGCCTCTAGAGTAGCCCACACTGGGAAGCTGATGTACAAAAACACACTCGGGGCGCTGATACACCACAGGGCACTGTGAAGCTGACACCCCTTAGCAGACCGGAGGAGCTGCTTGACCATAGTTCAATGGGTACTAATGCACCGGAGCACATTGAGGACACTGGTGGGAGAGAGCGCACTGTTGAAGGCGATGCACTATATGACCTTAGGGTGGATAATACACCAGACCGCACTGAGGAGGCTCATGCACCAGATCGCACTGATGACACTGATGGAGCAGAGCAAGTTGCTGAAACGTTGCGCCAGAGCAAAAACCTGGGAGGCATATTCACCAGACCATCCTGGGAAGGGTATTCAGGCAGAGCATACAGGTAACGCTAATGCACGAGACAACATTGGGAAGGCTCATCGAGCACACCTGGGTAGCCTGAAACACCGAAGCACAGGTCGGGCTAAAGCTGCAGAGAACATCAGTTAGATCGATGCACCATAGCACACTGGGAAGGGTGAAATACTGAAGGACAAAAGCACACAGATTGAGACAGATGCTCTAGAGCACATTGGGCAATCTGTACCACCAGACCAAAAAGGAAGGCTGATGATCAGTGCACACTGGTGACGCCGATACGCCAGAACGACCCTATGACGCCTATACACCAGATCATGCTGGGGAGGGTGATCATCCAGACAACTTTGTTGACGCTATTGCAGAGGCTCACACTGAGGTAGCTGATGCACCAGATAACCCTTGTGAGGCTGGTCTCCTAGAACACACTACAGAGACTAACGCCTTATACCACAGTGTGGAGGGCGACGAACGGACGAGACCAAACTGGCGAGGGATATAAATTGAATTCTGGAACAGGGTTAATGCGCATGATGGCCGCTATACATTCTCTCTTATGGGACTAACTCCTTGCACCTGAAGTATGGGCAGCTGCGCATGGTGGCCGCTATACATTGGCTCTTATGGGATCAACTCTTACACCTGGGCTAGGGGCTACTGCCCCAGGTGGTGGTTATACATAGACTCTAATGGAGAAATGTTGCACGAGATGGTGTCTGCATGTAACTTCCTAGTGCTAGACAACCGAGGCTAGATGTTTACTGAACAATGGTTATATGAGACTAAATTTAAGTAGATTGACTTGGAGATAATGGCGCTCACATTATATAGCCTATATATAGCTTGCGCAGTAGCCCCAAGCCCAGGTGCAAGAAGTTAGACCATAAGAGCCCAAGTATAGCGGCCATCTTGCGAATTACCCCCTGTTCCAGAATTCACTTTTTATCCCTCCAAAATTTGGCGTAGTCCATTGGTTTCCACACTGTGGTATAAGACGTTAGCCTCTGTAGTGTGTTCTAGGTAATCAGCCTCATAAGTGTTATTTAGTGCATCAGCTTCCACAATGTGATCCTCTGCAACAGCGACACCAAGGTGCTGTGGTTGTTCAGCCTCCGCAGCATGATCCAGTGTATAGGTCTCATGGGGTCGTTCTGTTGTTCTCTGCAGCTTCAGCCCGGCTGTGCTTCGGTGTTTCAGTGCACTGTGGTCTATCAGGTCCCCGAATGTCAGCTGGTACATTAGCCATCCCAGTCTGGACAGCTCTACGGGCCTCACAGTTTTGCTCTGTTGCTTCGGCCTCACCAGTGTGTTCTGGTTACGTGTTGTGTATTCCTGAGGCAGCCTTCTAGTTAAGGTCTAGAGGAATAGAGTATAGCAGTCGTCACGCATAGCACACTCGTGACGCCGATACGCCAGAACGATCCTATGAGGCATATACACTAGATCATGCAGGAGATGGTGAACAACCAGAGCACCTCGGTGACGCTATTGCAGAGGACAACACTGAGGAAGAAGATGCACTAAATAACACTTGTAGCCTGATCTGCTAGAACAAAGTACAAAGGCTAACACTTCTGTTCTGGAATATCAGGATGATCAAACCAATAATTCATAAGTAGACAATGTGAGCTCCTGATGAGCCTCTGGTCAATCTCCGTAATTTTGGTCTCATGTAACCAAAGGTGCCTCGGTGTCCTATCACTTGGAAATTGCACGCGGCCACCATCTCGCGCAACCCCCCATATGATGTCTCAATAAATACTATGTGCTAGTTTTCCCCATAGGAGCCTGCGTATAGCCGCTATATGCTGAAACTGCAGAGAACATCAGTTATAACGATGCACCATAGCACGCAGGGAAGGCTGAAATACTGAAGGACAGTAGGGACGATTACACATACGCACACCGATGAGACAGATGTTCTACAGCACACTGGGCAATCTGTACAACTAGACCAAGGAGTGAGGCTGATATACTAGAGCACACTGGGGACGCCGATACGCCAGTACGACCCTATGAGGCAAATGCACCAGATCATGCTGGGGAGGTTGAACAGCCAGAGCACCTCGGGGACGCTATTGCTAAGGAAGATGATGCACTAAATAGCACTTGTAGGCTGATCTCCTAGAACACAATACAGAGGCTATTACCTTAGACTACAGTGTGGAGGACTATGGACTAGACCAAACTGATGAAGGATAAAATGAGAAATCTGGACCAGGGGCTAATGCGCACCTGGGCTAAGGGCTACTGCGTATAGCCGCTATCTGCTGAAGCTGCAGAGAACATCAGTTAGATCGATGCACCATAGCACACAGGGAAGGCTGAAATACTGAAGGACAGTAGGGACGATTACACATACGCACACCGATGAGACAGATGTTCTAGAGCACACTGGTCTATCTGTGCAACTAGACCAAGGAGTGAGGCTGATATACTAGAGCACACTGTTTTGGAATTTCAGGATGATCAAAGCAATAGTTCATAGGTTCACAATGTGAGCTCCTGAGGCAGCTCCGTAGAGATAGATCTATAAGAACAATGTATCACCATGAGCTTCTGGTCCATCTCCGTAATTTTAGTCTCATATAACCAAAGGTCAGGCACTATACTGCCTCGGGTGTCCTATCACTTGGAAATTGCACGCGGCCAGCACCTGGCGCAACCGCCCCTATGCCGTCTCCTTAAATACTATGTGCTAGTGTTCCCCATAGGAGCCTATGTATAGCCGCTATCTCTGAAGCTGCAGAGAACATCAGTTAGAACGATGCACCATAGCACACAGGGAAGGCTGAAATACTGAAGGACAGTAGGGACGATTACTTATACGCACACCGATGAGACAGATGTTCTAGAGCACACTGGTCTATCTGTGCAACTAGACCAAGGAGTGAGGCTGATATACTAGAGCACACTGGTGGCGCCGATACGCCAGTACGACCCCATGAGGCATATACACCAGATCATGCTGGGGAGGGTGGACAACCAGAGCACCTCGGTGACACTGTTGCAGAGGACCTCACTGAGGAAGATGAAGCACTAAATAACACTTGTGTGCTGATCTCCTAGAACACAATACAAAGGCTAACACCTTATACCACAGTGTGGAGGACGATGGACTAGACCAAACTGAGGAAGGATAAAATAGGAATTCTGGACCAGGAGCTAATGCGCAAGAAGGCCGCTATACATACTCTCTTATGGGAGTCTCTCCTTGCGCCTGGGCTAAGGGCTACTGCGCAAGATGGTGGCTATACATAGGCTCTTATAGAGAAACGTAGCACAGGGGTTCGTGAGCAAGAGAGCGGCTATACTTAGTCTCTTATAGAGGAAGCTAGCACGTGGGCACGTGCGCAACTAACGGCTATACATTTTCTCTGATCTAGAACGATGGCACAGGGGAGACATAGGAGAACGGAATAGGGGCTGATCGCAGAATGGAGGCCGCGTGCAACTTCCTACTGCTAGGACACCCCACATAAGATGGTTGCTGAACATTTGTGTCTATGGGGTAAATTGAATTAGATGGACCGGGAAAACAACGGGTAACCATAACACACTGGTGAGGCCGAAGCGCCAGAGGCAAACTGTGATGCCTCTAGAGCAGCCCACACTGGGAAGGCTGATGTACCAAACCACACTCGGGGCGCTGATACACCACAGGGCACTGTGGAGCTGGCACCCCGCAACACACCGGAGGAGCTGCTTGAACATATCTCAATGGGAGCACCGGAGCACATTGGGGACACTGATGATAGAGAGCGCACTGAGGAGGCTCATGGACCAGATCGCACTGATTACACTGATGGAGCAGAGCAGGGTGCTGAAGACGATGCGCCAGAGCAAAAACCTGTGAAGCACATTCACCAGACCATACTGGAAAGGGTATTCAATCAGAGAATACTGGTAACGGTAATGAACGGGACAACATTGGAAAGGCTCATCGAGCACACCTGGGTTGCCTGAAACATCGAAGCACAGGTCGGGCTGAAGCTGCAGATAACTTCAGTCAGAACGATGCACCATAGCACACCGATGAGACAGATGTTCTACAGCACACTGGGCAATCTGTACAACTAGACCAAGGAGTGAGGCTGATATACTAGAGCACACTGGGGACGCCGATACGCCAGTACGACCCTATGAGGTAAATGCACCAGATCATGCTGGGGAGGTTGAACAACCAGAGCACCTCGGTGACGCTATTGCAGAGGACCACGCTGAGGAAGATGATGCACTAAATAACACTTGTAGGCTGATCTCCTAGAACACAATACAGAGGCTAACACCTTAGACCACAGTGTGGAGGACGATGGACTAGACCAAACTGAGGTAGTATAAAATGGGAAATCTGGACCAGGGGCTATTGCGCAAGAAGGCCGCTATACATAGGCTCTTATGGGACTCTCTCCTTGCACCTGGGCTAAGGGCTACTGCGCAAGATTTTGGCTATAAATAGGCTCTTATAGAGAAAGGTAGCACAGGGTTTCGTGGCCAAAAGGAAGCTAAGCACGTGGCTCGTGCGCAACATTGCGGCTGTATATAGGCTCTTATGGAGAAAGATGGCACAGGGCAGACATAGGAGATAAAGGGGACCTAATAGGGGCTGATCGCAGGATGTAGGCCGCGTGCAACTTCCTGGTGCTAAGACACCCCAGACAAGATGGTTGCTGAACATTTGGTTCTATGGGGTAAATTGAATTAGATGGACCAGGAAAACACACGGGTAACCAGAACACACTGGTGAGGCCAAAGCGCCAGGAGCATCTGTGATGCCTCTAGAGTAGCCCACACTGGGAAGGCTGATGTACAAAAACACACTCGGGGCGCTGATAGACCACAGGGCACTGTGGAGCTGACACCCCTTAGCAGACCGGAGGAGCTGCTTGACCATAGTTCAATGGGTACTAATGCACCGGAGCACATTGAGGAAACTGATGGGAGAGAGCGCACTGTTGAAGGCGATGCACTATATGACCTTAGGGTGGATAATACACCAGACCGCACTGAGGAGGCTCATGCACCAGATCGCACTGATGACACTGATGGAGCAGAGCAGGGTGCTGAAGACGATGCGCCAGAGCAAAAACCTGTGAAGCACATTCACCAGACCATACTGGAAAGGGTATTCAATCAGAGAATACTGGTAACGGTAATGAACGGGACAACGTTGGAAAGGCTCATCGAGCACACCTGGGTTGCCTGAAACATCGAAGCACAGGTCGGGCTGAAGCTGCAGATAACTTCAGTTAGAACGATGCACCATAGCGCACCGATGAGACAGATGTTCTAGAGCACACTGGGCAATCTGTACAACTAGACCAAGGAGTGAGGCTGATATACTAGAGCACACTGGGGACGCCGATACGCCAGTACGACCCTATGAGGTAAATGCACCAGATCATGCTGGGGAGGTTGAACAACCAGAGCAGCTCGGTGACGCTATTGCTAAGGACCACACTGAGGAAGATGATGCACTAAACAACACTTGTAGGCCGATCTCCGAGAACACAATACTGAGTCTAACACCTTAGACTACAGTGTGGAGGACTATGTACTAGACCAAACTGATGAAAGATAAAAAGGAAATCTGGACCAGTGGCTAATGCGCACCTGGGCTAATGGCTACTGCGTATAGCCGCTATCTGCTGAAGCTGCAGAGAACATCAGTTAGAACGATGCACCATAGCACACAGGGAAGGCTGAAATACTGAAGGACAGTAGGGTCGATTACACATACGCACACCGATGAGACAGATGTTCTGGAGCACACTGGGCAACCTGTACAACTAGACCAAGGAGTGAGGCTGATTTACCAGAGCACACTGGGGACGCCGATACGCCAGTACGACCCTATGAGGCATATACACCAGATCATGCTGGGGAGGGTGAACAACCAGAGCACCTCGGTGACGCTATTGCAGAGGACCACGCTGAGGAATATGATGCACTAAATAGCACTAGTAGGCTGATCTCCTAGAACACAATACAGAGGCTAACACCTTAGACCACAGTGTGAAGGACGATGGACTAGACCAAACTGAGGTAGTATAAAATGGGAAATCTGGACCAGGGGCTATTGCGCAAGAAGGCTCTTATGGGACTCTCTCCTTGCACCTGGCCTAAGGGCTACTGCGCAAGATTTTGGCTATAAATAGGCTCTTATAGAGAAAGGTAGCACAGGGTTTCGTAACCAAAAGGAAGCTAAGCACGTGGCTCGTGCGCAACATTGCGGCTGTATATAGGCTCTTATGGAGAAAGATGGCACAGGGCAGACATAGGAGATCAAGGGGACCTAATAGGGGCTGTTCGCAGGATGTAGGCCGCGTGCAACTTCCTAGTGCTAAGACACCCCAGACAAGATGGTTGCTGAACATTTGGTTCTATGGGGTAAATTGAATTAGATGGACCAGGAAAACACACGGGTAACCAGAACACACTGGTGAGGCCAAAGCGCCACGAGCATCTGTGATGCCTCGAGAGTAGCCCACACTGGGAAGGCTGATGTACAAAAACACACTCGGGGCGCTGATACACCACAGGGCACTGTGGAGCTGACACCCCTTAGCAGACCGGAGGAGCTGCTTCAATGGGTACTAATGCACCGGAGCACATTGAGGACACTGATGGGAGAGAGCGCACTGTTGAAGGCGATGCACTATATGACCTTAGGGTGGATAATACACCAGACCGCACTGAGGAGGCTCATGCACCAGATCGCACTGATGACACTGATGGAGCAGAGCAAGTTGCTGAAGACGTTGCGCCAGAGCAAAAACCTGCGAGGCAGGCATATTCACCAGACCATCCTGGGAAGGGTATTCAGGCAGAGCATACAGGTAACGCTAATGCACGAGACAACATTGGGAAGGCTCATCGAGCACACCTGGGTAGCCTGAAACACCGAAGCACAGGTCGGGCTGAAGCTGCAGAGAACATCAGTTAGAGCGATGCACCATAGCACACTGGGAAGGGTGAAATACTGAAGGACAAAAGCACACAGATTGAGACAGATGCTCTAGAGCAATCTATACCACCAGACCAAAAAGGAAGGCTGATGAACCAGTGCACACTGGTGACGCCGATACGCCAGAACGACCCTATGACGCCTATACACCAGATCATGCTGGGGAGGGTGATCATCCAGACAACTTTGTTGACGCTATTGCAGAGGCTCACACTGAGGTAGCTGATGCACCAGATAACCCTTGTGAGGCTGGTCTCCTAGAACACACTACAGAGACTAACGCCTTATACCACAGTGTGGAGGGCGACGAACGGACGAGACCAAACTGGCGAGGGATATAAATTGAATTCTGGAACAGGGTTAATGCGCATGATGGCCGCTATACATTCTCTCTTATGGGACTAACTCCTTGCACCTGAAGTATGGGCTACTGCGCATGGT
Organism: Anabrus simplex; assembly: GCF_040414725.1. Taxonomy (NCBI): domain Eukaryota; kingdom Metazoa; phylum Arthropoda; class Insecta; order Orthoptera; family Tettigoniidae; genus Anabrus; species Anabrus simplex. The sequence goes on along the minus strand of NC_090266.1, from coordinate 913,716,255 downwards.
GGCCGCTATACATTGGCTCTTATGGGATCAACTCTTACACCTGGGCTAGGGGCTACTGCCCCAGGTGGTGGTTATACATAGACTCTAATGGAGAAATGTTGCACGAGATGGTGTCTGCATGTAACTTCCTAGTGCTAGACAACCGAGGCTAGATGTTTACTGAACAATGGTTATATGAGACTAAATTTAAGTAGATTGACTTGGAGATAATGGCGCTCACATTATATAGCCTATATATAGCTTGCGCAGTAGCCCCAAGCCCAGGTGCAAGAAGTTAGTCCCATAAGAGCCCAAGTATAGCGGCCATCTTGCGAATTACCCCCTGTTCCAGAATTCACTTTTTATCCCTCCAAAATTTGGCGTAGTCCATTGGCTTCCACACTGTGGTATAAGAAGTTAGCCTCTGTAGTGTGTTCTAGGTAATCAGCCTCATAAGTGTTATTTAGTGCATCAGCTTCCACAATGTGATCCTCTGCAACAGCGACACCAAGGTGCTGTGGTTGTTCAGCCTCCGCAGCATGATCCAGTGTATAGGTCTCATGGGGTCGTTCTGTTGTTTTCTGCAGCTTCAGCCCGACTGTGCTTCGGTGTTTCAGTGCACTGTGGTCTATCAGGTCCCCGAATGTCAGCTGGTACATTAGCCATCCCAGTCTGGACAGCTCTACGGGCCTCACAGTTTTGCTCTGTTGCTTCGGCCTCACCAGTGTGTTCTGGTTACGTGTTGTGTATTCCTGAGGCAGCCTTCTAGTTAAGGTCTAGAGGAATAGAGTATAGCAGTCGTCACGCATAGCACACTCGTGACGCCGATACGCCAGAACGATCCTATGAGGCATATACACTAGATCATGCAGGAGATGGTGAACAACCAGAGCACCTCGGTGACGCTATTGCAGAGGACAACACTGAGGAAGAAGATGCACTAAATAACACTTGTAGCCTGATCTGCTAGAACAAAGTACAAAGGCTAACACTTCTGTTCTGGAATATCAGGATGATCAAACCAATAATTCATAAGTAGACAATGTGAGCTCCTGATGAGCTTCAGGTCAATCTCCTTAATTTTAATCTCATGTAACCAAAGGTGCCTCGGTGTCCTATCACTTGGAAATTGCACGCGGCCACCATCTCGCGCAACCCCCCATATGATGTCTCAATAAATACTATGTGCTAGTTTTCCCCATAGGAGCCTGCGTATAGCCGCTATATGCTGAAACTGCAGAGAACATCAGTTATAACGATGCACCATAGCACGCAGGGAAGGCTGAAATACTGAAGGACAGTAGGGACGATTACACATACGCACACCGATGAGACAGATGTTCTACAGCACACTGGGCAATCTGTACAACTAGACCAAGGAGTGAGGCTGATATACTAGAGCACACTGGGGACGCCGATACGCCAGTACGACCCTATGAGGCAAATGCACCAGATCATGCTGGGGAGGTTGAACAACCCGAGCACCTCGGTGACGCTATTGCTAAGGAAGATGATGCACTAAATAACACTTGTAGGCTGATCTCCTAGAACACAATACAGAGGCTATTACCTTAGACTACAGTGTGGAGGACTATGGACTAGACCAAACTGATGAAGGATAAAATGAGAAATCTGGACCAGGGGCTAATGCGCACCTGGGCTAAGGGCTACTGCGTATAGCCGCTATCTGCTGAAGCTGCAGAGAACATCAGTTAGATCGATGCACCATAGCACACAGGGAAGGCTGAAATACTGAAGGACAGTAGGGACGATTACACATACGCACACCAATGAGACAGATGTTCTAGAGCACACTGGTCTATCTGTGCAACTAGACCAAGGAGTGAGGCTGATATACTAGAGCACACTGGTGGCACCGATACGCCAGTACGACCCTATGAGGCATATACACCAGATCATGCTGGGGAGGGTGAACAACCAGAGCACCTCGGTGACACTGTTGCAGAGGACCACACTGAGGAAGATGAAGCACTAAATAACACTTGTGGGCTGATCTCCTAGAACACAATACAAAGGCTAACACCTTATACCACAGTGTGCAGGACGATGGACTAGACCAAACTGAGGAAGGATAAAATGGGAATTCTGGACCAGGGGCTAATGCGCAAGAAGGCCGCTATACATACTCTCTTATGGGAGTCTCTCCTTGCGCCTGGGCTAAGGGCTACTGCGCAAGATGGTGGCTATACATAGGCTCTTATAGAGAAAGGTAGCACAGGGGTTCGTGAGCAAGAGAGCGGCTATACTTAGTCTCTTATGGAGGAAGCTAGCACGTGGGCACGTGCGCAACTAACGGCTATACATATTCTCTGATCTAGAAAGATGGCACAGGGGAGACATAGGAGAACGGAATAGGGGCTGATCGCAGAATGGAGGCCGCGTGCAACTTCCTACTGCTAGGACACCCCACATAAGATGGTTGCTGAACATTTGTGTCTATGGGGTAAATTGAATTAGATGGACCAGGAAAACAACGGGTAACCATAACACACTGGTGAGGCCGAAGCGCCAGAGGCAAACTGTGATGCCTCTAGAGCAGCCCACACTGGGAAGGCTGATGTACCAAACCACACTCGGGGCGCTGATACACCACAGGGCACTGTGGAGCTGGCAACCCGCAACACACCGGAGGAGCTGCTTGAACATATCTCAATGGGAGCACCGGAGCACATTGGGGACACTGATGATAGAGAGCGCACTGAGGAGGCTCATGGACCAGATCGCACTGATTACACTGATGGAGCAGAGCAGGGTGCTGAAGACGATGCGCCAGAGCAAAAACCTGTGAAGCACATTCACCAGACCATACTGGAAAGGGTATTCAATCAGAGAATACTGGTAACGGTAATGAACGGGACAACGTTGGAAAGGCTCATCGAGCACACCTGGGTTGCCTGAAACATCGAAGCACAGGTCGGGCTGAAGCTGCAGATAACTTCAGTTAGAACGATGCACCATAGCGCACCGATGAGACAGATGTTCTAGAGCACACTGGGCAATCTGTACAACTAGACCAAGGAGTGAGGCTGATATACTAGAGCACACTGGGGACGCCGATACGCCAGTACGACCCTATGAGGTAAATGCACCAGATCATGCTGGGGAGGTTGAACAACCAGAGCAGCTCGGTGACGCTATTGCTAAGGACCACACTGAGGAAGATGATGCACTAAACAACACTTGTAGGCCGATCTCCGAGAACACAATACTGAGTCTAACACCTTAGACTACAGTGTGGAGGACTATGTACTAGACCAAACTGATGAAAGATAAAAAGGAAATCTGGACCAGTGGCTAATGCGCACCTGGGCTAATGGCTACTGCGTATAGCCGCTATCTGCTGAAGCTGCAGAGAACATCAGTTAGAACGATGCACCATAGCACACAGGGAAGGCTGAAATACTGAAGGACAGTAGGGTCGATTACACATACGCACACCGATGAGACAGATGTTCTGGAGCACACTGGGCAACCTGTACAACTAGACCAAGGAGTGAGGCTGATTTACCAGAGCACACTGGGGACGCCGATACGCCAGTACGACCCTATGAGGCATATACACCAGATCATGCTGGGGAGGGTGAACAACCAGAGCACCTCGGTGACGCTATTGCAGAGGACCACGCTGAGGAATATGATGCACTAAATAGCACTAGTAGGCTGATCTCCTAGAACACAATACAGAGGCTAACACCTTAGACCACAGTGTGAAGGACGATGGACTAGACCAAACTGAGGTAGTATAAAATGGGAAATCTGGACCAGGGGCTATTGCGCAAGAAGGCTCTTATGGGACTCTCTCCTTGCACCTGGCCTAAGGGCTACTGCGCAAGATTTTGGCTATAAATAGGCTCTTATAGAGAAAGGTAGCACAGGGTTTCGTAACCAAAAGGAAGCTAAGCACGTGGCTCGTGCGCAACATTGCGGCTGTATATAGGCTCTTATGGAGAAAGATGGCACAGGGCAGACATAGGAGATCAAGGGGACCTAATAGGGGCTGTTCGCAGGATGTAGGCCGCGTGCAACTTCCTAGTGCTAAGACACCCCAGACAAGATGGTTGCTGAACATTTGGTTCTATGGGGTAAATTCAATTAGATGGACCAGGAAAACACACGGGTAACCAGAACACACTGGTGAGGCCAAAGCGCCAGGAGCATCTGTGATGCCTCTAGAGTAGCCCACACTGGGAAGGCTGATGTACAAAAACACACTCGGGGCGCTGATACACCACAGGGCACTGTGGAGCTGACACCCCTTAGCAGACCGGAGGAGCTGCTTCAATGGGTACTAATGCACCGGAGCACATTGAGGACACTGATGGGAGAGAGCGCACTGTTGAAGGCGATGCACTATATGACCTTAGGGTGGATAATACACCAGACCGCACTGAGGAGGCTCATGCACCAGATCGCACTGATGACACTGATGGAGCAGAGCAAGTTGCTGAAGACGTTGCGCCAGAGCAAAAACCTGGGAGGCAGGCATATTCACCAGACCATCCTGGGAAGGGTATTCAGGCAGAGCATACAGGTAACGCTAATGCACGAGACAACATTGGGAAGGCTCATCGAGCACACCTGGGTAGCCTGAAACACCGAAGCACAGGTCGGGCTGAAGCTGCAGAGAACATCAGTTAGAGCGATGCACCATAGCACACTGGGAAGGGTGAAATACTGAAGGACAAAAGCACACAGATTGAGACAGATGCTCTAGAGCACATTGGGCAATCTGTACCACCAGATCAAAAGGAAGGCTGATGAACCAAGGCACACTGGTGACGCCGATACGCCAGAACGACCCTATGACGCCTATACACCAGATAATGCTGGGGAGGGTGATCATCCAGACAACTTTGTTGACGCTATTGCAGAGGCTCACACTGAGGTAGCTGATGCACCAGATAACCTTTGTGAGGCTGGTCTCCTAGAACACACTACAGAGGCTAACGCCTTATACCACAGTGTGGAGGGCGACGAACGGACGAGACCAAACTGGCGGGGGATATAAATTGAATTCTGGAACAGAGTTAATGCGCATGATGGCCGCTATGCATTCTCTCTTATGGGACTAACTCCTTGCACCTGAAGTACGGGCTACTGCGCATGGTGGTCCCCATACATGGGCTCTTATGGGACTAACGCCTTGCACCTGGGCTAGGGGTTACTGCCCAAGGTGGTGGTTATACATAGACTCTAATGGAGAAAGGTTGCGCGAGATGGTGTCCGCGTGCAACTTCCTAGTGCTAGTACACCCGAGGCTAGATGTTTACTGAATAAAGGTTATATGAGACTAAATCTAAGTATATTGACCGGGTGATAATAGCAGCTCACATTGTATAGCCCATATATAGCCTTCCCAGTGTGGACAGCTCTACGGGCCTCACAGTTTTGCTCTGGCGCTTCGGCCTCACAAGTGTGTTCTGGTTACGTGTTGTGTTTTCCTAAGGCAGCCTTCTAGTTAAGGTCTATACGGATAGAGTATAGCAGTCGTCACGCATAGCACACTGGTGACGCCGATACACCAGAACGATCCTATGAGGCATATACACTAGATCATGCAGGGGAGGGTGAACAACCAGAGCACCTCGGTGACGCTATTGCAGAGGACCACACTGAGGAAGATGATGCACTAAATAACACTTGGAGGCTAATCTCCTAGATCACAGTACAAAGGCTAACATTTCTGTTTTGGATTTCAGGAAGATCTAACCAATAGTTCATGTGAGCTCCTGAGGCAGCTCCGTAGAGATAGATCTATAAGAACAATGTATCACCATGAGCTTCTGGTCGATCTCCGTAAGTTTAGTCTCATATAACCAACGGTCAGGCACTATACTGCCTCGGGTGTCCTATCACTTGGAAGTTGCACGCGGCCAACATCTCGCGCAACCGCCCCTATGCCGTCTCCTTAATTACTATGTCCTTGTTTTCCCCATAGGAGCCTGTGTATAGCCGCTATCTGCTGAAGCTGCAGAGAACATCAGTTAGAACGATGCACCATAGCACGCAGGGAAGGCTGAAATACTGAAGGACAGTAGGGACGATTACACATACGCACACCGATGAGACAGATGTTCTAGAGCACACTGGGCAATCTGTACAACTAGACCAAGGAGTGAGGCTGATTTACGAGAGCACACTGGGGACGCCGATACGCCAGTACGACCCTATGAGGCATATACACCAGATCATGCTGGGGTGGGTGAACAACCAGAGCACCTCGGTGACGCTATTGCAGAGGACCACGCTGAGGAAGATGATGCACTAAATAACACTTGTAGGCTGATCTCCTAGAACACAATACCTTAGACCACAGTGTGGAGGACGATGGACTAGACCAAACTGAGGTAGGATAAAATGGGAAATCTGGACCAGGGGCTATTGCGCAAGAAGGCCGCTATACATAGGCTCTTATGGGACTCTCTCCTTGCACCTGGGCTAAGGGCTACTGCGCAAGATTTTGGCTATAAATAGGCTCTTATAGAGAAAGGTAGCACAGGGTTTCGTGACCAAAAGGAAGCTAAGCACGTGGCTCGTGCGCAACATTGCGGCTGTATGTAGGCTCTTATGGAGAAAGGTGGCACAGGGCAGACATAGGAGATAAAGGGGACCTAATAGGGGCTGATCGCAGGATGTAGGCCGCGTGCAACTTCCTAGTGCAAAGACACCCCAGACAAGATGGTTGCTGAACATTTGGTT